>NC_056744.1:861587767-861692767 GCF_019279795.1 Protopterus annectens
ATGAAAAGGATGAAGAATGGAAAGGCTGTTGGTCCAGATTACATATGTGTGGAAGCATGGAGGTGTTTAGGAGAGATGGCAGTGGGGTTTTTAACCAGATTGTTTAACGGAATATTGGAAAGTGAGAGGATTCCTGAGAAGTGTAGAAGAAGTGTATTGGCACTGATTTTTAAGAATAAGGGTGATTTGCAGAGCTGTAGTAACTGCAGAGGGATAAAACTGATCAGCCACAGCATGAACTTATGGGAAAGAGTAGTGGAAGCTAGGTTAAGAAGGGAGGTGATGAGTAGTGAGCAGCAGTACCGTTTCATGCCAGGAAAGAGCACTATAGCTGCTGATGTTTGCTCTGAGGGTGTTGCTGAAGAAGTACAGAGAAGGTCAGAAGGAGTTGCATTGTGTTTTTGTGGACTTAGAGAAAGCATATGACAGGGCACCTAGAGAGGTGTTGTGGTATTGTATGAGGAAGTTGGGAGTGACAGGTAAGTATTTAAGAGTGGTACAGGATATGTACGAGTGCAGTGTGACAGCGGTGAAGTCTGTAGTAGGAGTGATGGATGCATTCAAGGTAGAGGTGGGATTACATCAAGGATCAGCTCTGAGCCCTTTCTCATCTGCAGTGGTGATGTACAGGTTGATAGACGAGATCAGACAGGAGTCCCCATGGACTATGATGTTTGTGGATAACATTGTGATTTGTAGTGAGAGTAGGGAACAGGTAGGAGAGACCCTGGAGAGATGGAGATATGTTCTATTTATTTATATGACATTTGTTAACTGGGTTAGCCTGATTGGGTAATGTGCCCTTTTTCAGCAGAGACCTGAGGAGAAAAGCTGCAGACATAGTGAAAATAAATAAAAACATCAACAAATACAAGGTTAAGCAGGTAATGAAAGCTAGATATTTACATAGAAGACCAGCAGCAGTCAAGGTGAATGTAGTGCTAAAAACATTTTCGAGTGATATTGATAATTTCTTGCAAACTCTATTTACAGATTTCTTTACACTATCTAAAGCACTAATTTTATTAAATGTAAATGAAGGGCCTCATCTGAAGGACAACTTGTGATGATCATCGTGTTTGCTGCAGTCATTACACTTGGGTTATCCTGCCATCAGGTGGTTCCCCAGTCGGCCTGAGTTCCAAAGTCTTGGTCCGGCGTCGGTTGCTGTCGCCTCCTCCCTGACGTCAGTGTGACAGGGGTATATAAGATGCAGCCGACGCCATTTTCTTAAGTCTTTCTTGCCGCGCAGTGCCCAAAGTAAAAGCAGTTCGCAAGTGCCGGTCGGCCGTCTCCTGAGATTTTCATTCCGAATCCTGAACCAAAGTCTTCTACAAAGCTAAGTACCCCATTTGGGAAACTTTTTCTTGCCTCAGACCGATGTCAGTAAAAGTTAATAACTGTATTTCTTGTGGGAAGCAAATACCTCTTAAGGATTTCCATTGCTATTGTATCCCATACCTAGGCCCAGACCACGACGTCCCTGGTTGTCGGTTTTGTGCTAGGTTTAACAAACGCACTATTAAACATTGGTTTGATTTTGTCCGACATTATTTTGGTAGAAAATTCAATTATACCATGCCATCGGAACTTCTGACGACCGGAATACACAAAAAGCGCAAAGACAAGGATAGGCATCCGAGGCCCAAAACTGACAACGAAGCCTCTTCTAGGCCAGTCACTGGTTCTCCGGTTTTCAGCGAGGCACCTTCGCAGCCCTTGACGACCGCTTCTGTAGAACCACAGACCGCCTCTGACTCCCACGTGGAGATGGCTGGGCCTTCGGACGCACAAGTTATTCAGCCTACCAAGACTAACCTTTCAGAGGGATCCGGAGTAGCTGAGCAACCCACAGCTTCAGAGGGCGTCTTCAGACCTACTTAGTTAAGCATTAAACCCTCAGCTAAGTCTAAGCCTCCTTTAAAATCAAAGAAATAAATACAGCATTCTCCAGGACAGACCTCCCTGCCTAAGAAACAAATGCTCAAAATGGCTGAAGACCTAATCACTCTGATCAGGGGGTCCCATCCCCCTCCTGATAAAAGGCCTAGACAGAATGCAGACTATGACTCATCCGACCAGATGTCCATCTCTTCTGATTCATCCTCAGATGTAGGATATTCTTTACCCCCTTATGAGGATTCTGATGCTGAGGAATCAATTCCATCAGCCTCACCGCCTGAGGACTACTCCTTTGGGGAACCCTACATACCATGAGGGAGCATTTCCACTGGGAAGGCCAGGATTACTCAGAATCCAAGAAAAGGCTCAGAGACTTCCTTTTTTTACCTCAGCACAGACCCCTTGCTATTCTGCCAGTGTTAGATATTGTGGATGATGTGTATACTGAATCCAGCTTAAATCCTGATTCTTTACCTCCAGCCCCTGTTAAACCTGACAGATACAACAGAGTCCCTGACTCACACAAATTTCTGTATAAAAGCCCTGTAGCTGACCCTGAAACTATTTCTCAGGGACCCAAAGGAGTTAAGGCCTCATCAGCCAAGAATCCAGTTCCTTCTGACAGAGATTCCAGAGCATTAGACAGATGGGGAAAGTAAGTATATACGTCTGCAACTTTAGCAATGAGAGCCTTAAATTGCCAGTTTCACATGCTAAAATATCAGCAATTTTTACTGTCTCAGTTAAAACAAAAAATGCTTCCAGAATCGGATCCTCCTAATTTTAAAGAAATGCAGGATTTATTGCATGCAGCTGAACATGTGGGAAAGCATACTTTGCAATGTGGTTTTGATTCTCTAGAGGCCTCCTGCAGAGCAGCAGTTACAAGCTCTGTCATTAGAAGACATGCTTGGTTAAAAGAACATACGTTACCAGATCATGTTAAAGCAAAATTATTGGATGCACCTTTGCAGCAGGATGTGTTATTTGGAGTTAAGGCTGAAGAGTTATTAAAGAAAATGGAGGATAAGGCAAAATCTATGCAAACGGTGAAGGATTTCTTACAGGTTCAGCCTCCTAGATTTAGCAGAAACTGGCCAACTAAGAATTGGTCCTTTCCAATTACAGACAGACCTCAAAGGGGAAGATACAGACATCCAAGAGGTAGAGGTCAAACACAAGGTCCTTACAGGCCTCGACAATGGGTTGCATCAGGCCAGAAAGAAGGGGAAGACAGGCCCCAACCATATAAAAAGCAGCTCCAATGACTTCCCACTACAGCTGCCAAACAAATCTCTTTTGGCAGCCTCCTTGGGAGGAAAACTGGCACTCTTCTACCACAATTGGCAAATGATTACCAAAGACAAATGGGTTCTCAACATTGTATTTCAAGGTTACAGGTTCCTCTTTCACAGACTGCCAAGGTTAAAAGAAATGCCAAATCTGCCACCAAATCAATGGGCAGAGGCTCAAGAACAAATTACAGCACTTATGGATATGAGAGCTATTCAAAAGGTACCATCACAGGAGCAAGGACAAGGATTTTACTCGAGACTCTTTCTGGTACCCAGAAAGGACAAAGCCTGGAGGCCCATTCTGGATCTTTCATCTCTAAACACTTACCTGGATGTTCCGAAATTCAAAATGTTGACACTACAGCAGCTTCTTCCCATGCTGGGCAAGAAAGCTTGGCTCGTGACTTTGGACCTCAAGGAGGCATACCTGCATGTCCCTGTCAGACAAAACTGCAGAAGATACCTCAGATTCATAGCTGGTTCAATGCACTACCAATTCTCTGCACTGCCCTTTGGCTTATCTACTGCGCCCAGGGTCTTCACAAAGTGCCTGGCACCAGTAATTGCATTTTGCAGACAGAAAGGAATTAAAATTTATCCATACCTGGATGACTGCCTGATTCAAGCAGAGAGCAAGGACATTCTTCTAAAGCATCTGGCGTTTGTAAAAAAAGTCATTAAGTTGCCTGGGGTACACAGTAAACGAAAAGAAATCAAAACTAGCGCCCTCACAAGAGACTATATTCCTGGGTGCCAGCTTGAACACAACAGTCCAGATGGCTTATCTCACGCCAGACAAGTAAGGACAACTGACAAAAAAAATCTGCAGGCCTTGGGTTACATGGCATCCTGCATACTACTAATTCCATATGCCAGACTGCATATGAGGAAACTACAATGGTACCTAAAGAATGTATGGTGTCAACACTGTCAAAGTTTGGAAACAGTTATACCACTAATCCCTTGCTTTCAACAGGAGTTTCAATGGTGGGCTCAAGCTTGTCACCTCAACAAGGGACAGCCTTTTACACAACCCACATCCAGGCAAACACTGACAACAGATGCATCGGATTACGCCTGGGGAGCACACATGGCAGGTAAATGTATTCAGGGCACGTGGCCCACAGAACAAAGGCATCTTCACATCAATCAAAAAGAGATGCTAGCAGTACAAAATGCCCTTATAGCTTTCAAGGACCTGCTGCATCCAGGACAACTACTGATAAAGACAGACAACACCACCGTTTTGTGGTACATAAACAAGCAAGGGGGCACTCACTCCTCCCCCCTATGCAGACAAGCCATGACCTTGTGGAACACAGCTATAAACCTTCAAGTTCATCTGCAAGCACAATTCCTGCCAGGAGAGAAAAACACACTGGCAGACGACTTAAGCAGAAACATCATGGATCCCCACGAATGGGAATTGAATCCACAAATATTCAGAATAACACAGAAATGGTGTAGCCCGGACATAGATCTGTTTGCATCCCCAATAAACTGCCAGCTACAAAAATTCTGCACAAGGAGTTACCATCCACAAGCATAGAAAGTGGATGCCCTCTCATTCAGCTGGGAGAACCTACAAGTATACACTTTCCCACCATTACCTCTCCTGCCAAAGGTACTCATAAAAGCCAGGCAAGAAGAGCCAAAGATGATCCTGATTGCACCAGACTGGCCATGCCAGCACTGGTACCCAATCTTAAGGAGCTTAGCACAAGAACCTCCCTGGATTTTGCTTCAAATCCCACATCTGCTGACTCAGCACAACCATCAAATACTACACAGCCAGCTAAAGACCTTAACCTTAGCTGCATGGAAGATTCCTTAGTCACGCAAGCAATGCCTCTCTCCAAAGCTGTTATGGAAGTCATTCTGGAGGCCAGAAGACCTAGTACCAGGAAAGCCTATTCGGATAAATGGAAGAGATTCTGTGCCTGGAACCAAGCTCACAGCCTTGACCCTCTCATCCCAAACATTCCTCAGATACTACAATACTTAACTGAGATACTGGACAAAGGCCTCTCCTTCTCATCAATCAAGATCCATGCCTCTGCCATCTCTGCTCATTACAACACGGATCCACCAATTTTCTCTCATCCTCTGTTAAAACAGTACCTCAGAGGGGCTAAAAACATAAGACCACCCCGTAGAGCACCTACTCCAACTTGGGACCTCAGCTTTGTTTTGGAAAAATGAACTTTACCTCCTTTTGAGCCAGCTAACACAGCAGAATTAAAATACATCTCTTGGAAAACTGCTCTGCTCCTGGCAATAACATCAGCACAGAGAGTTTTAGAATTACAGGCACTAATGGCAGTGGAACCTTTCCTCATTTTCCACCAGGACAGGGTGTCTTTAAGAAATAACCCTACGTTTATGCCAAAGGTGGTATCCAGTGTGGCTCTAAACCAAACTATTCACCTGCCAACTTTCTATCCTATACCACAGAATAAATGGGAGAGACTACTGCATTCTTTGGACATCCACAGGCAGTTACGCTTCTACTTGGAAAAAAAACAAAGCTTTCAGAAAATCTGAGCAATTATTGGTAGCATATGCTGCAGGAGCACAGGGAAAAGCCATTTCAAAACAGACTATTTCAAAATGGATAGGACATTGCATACGTTTCTACTACACCTACCATGGAAAACCTGTAACTAGCAGCATTAGATCTCACTCCACCAGCATTAGATCTCACTCCACCAGGGCAACAGCCACTTCAACTGCCTACCTCAGGGGGGTACCTACCAAGGATATTTTGGAAGCAGCAACTTGGATTTCTCTACATACCTTCACCAAGCATTACCATCTGCCTCTATACTCTAAATCCAGAGCTGGCTTCGCCACTGCAGTGCTGCAGGGCCTTATAGACACCCCTAATGCCTTATAGAACCAGCCACCCTACCTCAGCTTTGGGATTCTACCCAAGTGTAATGACTGCAGCAGTGTAACACGATGAACATAGTACAGTTTTGTACCTACCATAAATGTAGATGTTCGAGTGTATACACTGCTGCAGTCCAGGTTACCCTCCCTCCTTCCCCTATTACTGGCTGGTACGTACCTATGTCTTCTACCCTTTACGACCTATGGGGAGTATTTGCTGGTAGCTGTAAGTTATTTGTTTTTCTTATGTATGTTTCATTAGCAATTGGAATTGCCTACCTATTTAGAGGCACCTGACATCTGGGGCAAGAAAAACTGAAGAAAATGGCGTCGGCTGCATCTTATATATCCCTGTCGCACTGACGTCAGGGAGGAGGCGACAGCAACCGACGCCGGGCCAAGACTTTGGAAGTCAGGCCAACTGGGGAACCGCCTGACAGCAGGATAACCCAAGTGTAATGACTGCAACAGTGTATACAGTCGAACATCTACATTTATGGTCAGTACAAAACTGTACTTTCATTATGGACAATACTAGTGATTGCTAGAAAATGCATAACAAGGAAATGGAACTCCAATATTGCACCTTCTTTTGAAGACTTTTTCAGCCCTACTGAAAGAATCATCACTGAAGGAGATCAAGATCAAAGAACTCAGAATCTATCCCAAGCCATTAGTCAACCATCCTTGGAGGAAAGTCCTATCTGTCATTGATACATTGCAAATGAACTCTATCACTCTCTGATAATTGTGCAGTCTTTAACTGTCTGTTAACCTATATATAATGAATCATACCATCGTTTTTGTTTCGTTGTTTACCTTTTAAGCCATATGTAAATATTGTATATAGTTATTCATATAGTAGAATTTTAGATTGTGATGTAAGTGATCAAATAATGCATTTGTTTCTGAAAAAAAAAATTAGACTTCCTGGCTATTACATCCTGAAAAGAATATAACCAAATAGCTCTATGCTACTGCAGCAGTGAGGAATTGCACATCTATTATGTTAAGTGCACTTGCGCAATTGTACTTTCAGCAAGGCCAGAGTAATGGTTGCTTTACTTGTCCGAATGGCAGCAGGGTCAGTTACTTGTATTCACCAACAGTCCTCATACCCAGCAATTAAAGCCACTTTTTTCAACTGTATACACCCCAGATATGAGATTATAGTAAAATAAAAATAACAGTTAACCACTGTAGTTTATTTTAAACCCCAAAACATAAATACACAGACACACATTCACATATGTCCCTACCAGTTACAGCAAACTCTATAACTGTGGAAACTTTAAGATGTCTGATTAGAATCAGATGAATGAGTAAACACTTTAAATAATGATCACATGTATTTCATTTTGCTGCTCTTCATCCTAAACAGTGTGCAAGCTGTTTCAACCCCCCTGCATAGACGCATACACACATACACACACACACACACACACACACACACACACACACACACACACACACACACACACACACACACACCTGTGACCATCAATTACAGCCACTTATACGAGTGTGATTGTACACCTCATACTGCAATCAGAGTAATTTAATTACATAAATAACTGCCACACAAAAATGTATCTTCTCAGTCATCACTGTCAGAATACAGAATGCAACCCACTGCAACCCTCTGGTTACTACTCAAACTCTTAAACCAGGAATCGGGGAAAAAACTAAAAAAAAATAACTAGGGACAAAGGACAAAAGTAATGATCAGATGCTGCCCTCATATACTTAGAAAGTAGCTAGAGTAACAGGTCTTGAATTAGCATGTTGTTTTGAAGGCTGTTAAGTCTGAAACTCAAATGTCAATCATTATTTATCTAATGAATTAGTGAACACACAAATAGCTGCCATATAGGAATTTTTTTCTCAGTTTACTGTTGTCAGAATACAACATGTAACCAACTGCAGCACCCCTACACGTACCACTCAACCACTTGGCTTAGAAATCAAGGAGAAAGCTAAAAAATAATGGGTGACAAAGGATCAGAATTGGGGACAGATCCCATATGGACTTGAAAGTTGGTAGAATAGCAGGCTTTGCATCAGCATGCTTTTCCTGAAGACTGCGAAATCTAAAACCCAGATGATTGCCAATATTTAATGACTGAAGTCCTCAATAATTTGCCAGGGAAGAATCACGCAGACTTTATGATGAACAGATCAAAACACTAGGCAAATATGACGTACTATGAAATCAAGGTCAGTTGACAGCATCTTTGCATGACTCTCATGTATATACATTCATACCTACATCCATATTTTAAATATACATACATACATACATACATACATACACACATTTAAATAAAATTAAAAAAAAAGCTCTTACCTTCCTATGTACTGGATGCATGAAACAATATATGTAGATCTATATCTGTCCATCTGTATAAACAGTTCAGTAGTTATATAGAAGTGTGTGTGCTGTGTGTGTGCTGTGTGTGTGCTGTGTGTGTGCTGTGTGCGTGCTGTGTGTGTGTGGTGTGTGTGTGTATATATATATATATATATATATATATATATATATATATATATATATATATATACAGTTTACTATGACAATGTTGCAACTGCCTCAATCGACCAGCACATGGTCGAAAGGCAGTTTCCCAGGTAGGCAGAATGTCGACCCAAAATCGATCGACTTACATTACAGTGAAGGGGTATTGTAGGTTGATCATTTAGGTTTCACATTGTGCAGGGAGGTCGTGCTGCAGTGAGGAACAGGGAATTAGCCCATTTCCTCACTGTAGTGTTATCATGGAGTTGGTATACTTAATGTGCAGGAGATGTGGGGGACACAACCCCCCCCCACATGGGGGGTTGCAAGGGGGCATAGCCCCCATTTAAAATAGTAGAAATAATGTACCATTGACTGTAGAGTTAAACGGTATGTTAATGTGCATAGCAGCAGGTGTGAAATCACCTCCTGCTATGTTGAATACATCAAACCATGGTGGCCGATGTATTCATTTTCACTTCGGGTTACAATTAGAAATGTCATATTCAGCATTTCGGGTCAACCAAAGTTGATTCAATATTTCAACAGTAAACTATATATGTGTATATATATATATATATATATATATATATATATATATATATATATATATATATATATACCGGGAAAAGCCAAAAGACGCAACAACAACATACATGCATACATACATATTTCTAGGTTTACTATCAACATTGGGAATGACACAAAAAAAAAAAAAAAAAAAAACCTTTGAGTTACTCACAGCCCCAAAGACGGAAGAGGACATAGGTCAGTATGTCAAATGTCATGCCGATTATTCAAATCTGGCATTATTCAATGTGCTGTTTCCCCTGCACCATTTACAGTGGTAAATTAAGTTCTGGTTTTCAGCAGTACAAACATACTGCACAACACTGAACTTCACATTTTTGAAGGTGGGCAAGACCCCTGCACCCCCCATACCCCCTGCAAATTATATATTCCAACTCCAAGATTACACTACAGTGGGGAAAAGGGTACATTTCCCAATCCAGACTGTACCGTGATCTCTAGTAGTAAGGCCAGCCAAGTATGTGCGAATGCACAGTGCATTCGCTGAACCGGAGACTCGGAAACATGAAGGTTCGGTAACACTGGATTCAACCAGCTGTAATTCGACATCCCATGTTTGCCAAACCTTCATTCATTATTTTGATATTAAACCATGTCTGTGTGTGTGTGTGTGTGTGTGTGTGTGTGTGTGTGTGTGTGTGTATATATATATATATATATATATATATATATATATATCATATATATATATATATATATATATATATATATAAATATATATATATATATATATATATATATATATATATATGATATATATATATATATATATATATATAAATATAAAACACACACACATATATATATGTGTGTGTGTATATATATATATATATATATATATATATATATATATATATATATAGATGTGTGTGTGTGTGTGTATATATATATATATATATATATATATATATATATATATATATATAAGATACACATATATATGTATGTATTTTCTTTTGGGGGTTGCAGCCCTGCAGCCAGTACCATGATAATTGCCCTGTCTTTCAGGAAGTCATATTTCAACTCATTGCGATTCACATATCTCTAATGTTGCTTTGAAGGCATGCCTGGTACCTGTCAGTAGCAAGTGAGGTTGATTTATAATTTTTTTCTCCTTATTTTTGCTCCTGATCTGTAATAATCATCAAACCTTCCTTATGTTCACTCTTTTGGCATATTTCTTTTCAAAACAGTGACAGCCCTGCAGCTCATTTGTTTCTCTTGGGGATAAGGACTTATTACCGAGAGTGCAGCTTTCATTTCTTGGGGCACTGGGCATCTGCTAGGGTGGGTCTCCCGTTTGTCAGAGATGTTGCCTTAGTTAGCCCTTCCCTTTTTGAAAACAAGTGCTTCCACTGGTTTCTTGTTTACACTTAAGATTTTAAATGGAGTATACAGCATGGATATAGGCTTCCATTGTTCAACAGAGATAGATGTCAGCCGGCTTTAGTTAATCACTCTGGTCTCTCTCTTTGATTAGTTCCTCTAGTACCCAAGCTATTATTTGAATCTGGACATCTGCATCATAATCAGGGCTGTATTCCTGTATGCTGCAGAGCTTGGAGAATGTTTATAATGCAATTAGAACTGGCATCTGTGTTCTGTTGCAATATCAAATAGTACAGTCTGCCTCCAGGTGTGTGGCAAAGTGCCACAACATAAACAAGCCGTGGTACCAATGTATAAATTAATATAGCGATGTTTAGATATGCCTAGCTGATTGCAGTTTTGATCATTGTTAGCACAGCAGGGAGGTATTTACAGTAAGCTGCAAATACGTTTCATGTAATAAGCTTATCACTCACTTACTGCATGTATCTGAACAAGTTATTTTACTCAGTCAAAACCCATATGTTATTCCTGAAAAATGACAGTTGTTTCTTGGGGGCCACATATTTCTAACTGAACATAGGGAAATAGGATTAAATAAGTTTCTCTGTAATCTTGTTGCCATAGTGAGATAGTACAGCTTTAAAGATTTGCTTCTGTTAACTAATTTTTTTGTTGAAGACAGGAAAAACACATGATTCATGATGCACTTTAATGAGCAAAGTTGTTAACACTGAATGTTAAGTGTGTGGAAAAAAAAGGAAGTTGCAAATTTTTTAATCTATATTTCACTTTACAGTGAAGTGTATACGCAGCCACTGTAAAGCCATGACTGTAATGTCGCCTATTTAGTAACACATAATAAAGTTGTATATCCTTGTGAGCTTTCATTTGTTGCTGTAGTTTATTAGTTACTTGGAGTGATCAGTAGTTACCTTGTCAAATTAACTGCTTGCCTATTTTGTATCTATTTAAATTTGTTTGGTGTTGGTATGTACATGGCTTTTGTATATGTATAAAACATATTTTATGGTTTAAATTATTAATTCTAATCTTCTGTCTCAATTTCTCAGGTCGGAGATTTGGACTTGGTTTATATAGTCTTAAGAAGACAAAGAATGTTGTCTAAAAAATAAGTTTTTTCCCCCAAGCTGTTGTCAACAGCTGGCTTAGAATGCTTACTGAAACATGATATAACCCAGAATGCATGCTGTGAGCTAGTAACATAAGTTTGAAATTGTCAGTGGTTGTAAATAACATACTGGGAATGTCTCCACAGACCTGATACCAGTGAAATGGTTAATTCAGCCTTAGAGCCTCTGATGTGTGGCTTTTATCTCTGAACTAGAATGCTAGGTTGTGACTTGTCACCTTGAAGTCAGCAAAGCAAATGGCTTTTTAATCGCACTGTTTACTTTGATCAGTGCTCAACATTTTTTCTTCGGCGTTCTTACAGAGCACAAATCTATTTACCAGATTGCAGGACAGTGCAGGGGCTTATAGGAGTGTTTTTGTAGACTGGTTGCTGTGGTGATCCTCAACCTTCCATGAAATGATTACCTCTAGGGAAAAAAAAAACCAAAAAACTTTTGTAGCAGTTTTGACCGTTATTTACGTTGTGCACATTTACAAAACTTTTATTTTTCCTAAGGCTGTGCTTGTGGTTTAGCTGCATCACTGTATGTAGTAACACTAGTTTACACAATTTGGTCAGTATGTAGCAGTTGACATTTATATGCATTAAGTATGCTGCTGTTAATGGACATGCTGTATTGTAGATGAATATAGGTGCAGCCATTTAATGTTTAAAGAATACCATAGCATCCTGTTTTACAGGATGAAAATGTGGGCATTTATCACAGACAGCGCAATCCCATCTTCTTTAGAACTTATTCTAGAAAAGTTGCTTTTGTAATTTTAGCATCTTAAGATACAAGACCACGTGAATTTTTCAAGTAACATTCTAAATTTAAAAAAAATGTATATTTTAATTAATATGAGCAGAATGGTGGCTCGGTAATTAAGATGTATGTCTATCATTTCCTGTGTGTGAAGTTTAGTTACGGAGCCTTGTTACTGTCTTTGTGGCATTTGCATATTCTTGCTATATCATTGTGGGTTTGTTCCAAAGGGCACCAGATTTTTCCTGAATACAAGTTTATTTTCTTTTCTAAGCTGTCCATATATATTACATTTGTCCCTGCCCTTTTGACCTCGACCTTGGCCCTGGTCATGACTGAAAAGGGGCCAAGATGGATGAATACATTTACAAGGTTAGCAGATGAACTAAAATGAATTCAAATGTACCCGGCTGTATTTATGTATGTATGTTTTACGACATGCCCTTTTCATACCTGTTAAATACATTAGCTCAGATGAATGTGTAATAAAACTTTCTGGCCTAAATCTTGATAACAGTTTATGAAGAAGACAGACTTCTGTTCTAGACAAATGTTCTTTTAGGCAATGGACTATGAAGTGAGCATTAGAAGTCATTAGAGAAATTTTTATTGTGTAACACACAAAGCTTTCCTTTGTAATGGCATAAAGTAAAAAATAGCATACAGTATCTGGCAACATAAATGCTTATCAGACTAGTATACGGCATTCTAAATGAAAGATAGCTTTCTGCAGGCTCCTTTTGAAAAAGTCATTAGAATGTAATGTGTAAAAGAGATAAGAGCCAGTAAAAATGAATGTTTTTCATAACTTTAGTACTGTTATCATAGGGGCTCATTATGCATTTAAGGAGCATGGTCACCTTTGCAGTTAACTTACAGTAAGAATGCAGTTTATGCTTTGCTATACTGTTAAAGCCGTATTATGACTTAATTCTTTTAAAAAAATCACAGAGGAAGTTGGGCCATGGATATGCCAGTAAGCTAAGTTTTTACATTACGTCTGATTAGTACATGTACTGTTTCATACATTCTTATTTGTGCATTTGTTAAGTAATGTCCTTAGCAGAATATTTTGAAATAGAATATATAATGACATGGAAGAACATATGAAATGTGAGTGTCTGAGTGAAAAGTAATAGCAGTGGTATGTTGGGAGGATCTTCAATGTAGGCAGAGATGCAAAGTAGCATTAGACAAGTAATAGTTTAGAATGCAGACAAACATAAGAAAGATCAAGGCAAGTTATCTTAAAAATGTGAGAATATGAAAAAAATGCACTAAACTGTAAAAGAAAATAATTAGATGAAAATGGTATGATTAAACCTTTAAAAGTTTTAATTCACTTCTTATTATCTACTGGTCACCTTTTGTTTCATATTATTATGTCTATATTACCTCAGTTTATTTAGGTAAATGTCTTATTGTGTTGGCTAATGTCATTTACTATACAGTAGATAACCAGTTCTTTTTTCTTCTGTCATGACAGGATGATGTAGGCGATTTATGTTAAATGTCTGCATAATGTTTTTTATTTTCTTTCAATGTATACTGTTTTTTTTTTGTCATTGTTGTTAAGATTTAAATCTGAAAATGCAATAAAATGTAAGTTGGAAAAAAAAAGAAAATGTTATGATTAAATTGTCAATGATAAGTAATGTCTGTGAAATACTGTGAAAGTAAAAAGATAACTTTATAAGAAATTGTAAGCAGACACTGCTATATGTTATTCTGTGGCAAACAATTGCAAAGAAAGACGGTCAGTAAATCCAAGTGAGTTTTAATTGTAAATCAATTCACTTTCTAAAATTCTGTCACTAATGATGTCATAGAGAGAAATACAGGTTCTAAGAAAATCTAAATAAAGCACACAGATACAATTTCAATAAAAACAATAAGAAGTGAAACAAGTAAAATGACATATACTGTATGTTGTTGTTGTTGTGTCTTTCGGCTTTTCCCGGTTAGGGGTCGCCACAGCGGAATTCTAGTCCGTTAATGATTGGCAGTAGATTTTTTATGTGCCGAGTTGCCAGCTCTGATGCACAACCTTCAACGAAGGTATGCCCATTCACGCATGTCTCCACAAAGAAGATGCTCTAGCTGAGAATCGAACAGGACAGTGTCATACTGTGAGGCATGTAAATTAGTACCTTTTATACTGAATTCATTTTAAGTCATACATATATATATATATATATATATATATATATATATATATATATATATGCATACATACAGTGTATATAAAATGACATATACTGTATGTATGGATGTGTGTATATATATATATATATATATATATATATATATATATATATATGTATGACTTAAAATGAATTCAGTATAAAAGGTACTAATTTACATGTCAGTGAAAATACTTTTTTCACAAGGGTCAACATAAAAGGCACTTTAAGTCTGAAGCACACAAAAAAGTAAGGGCAATGGTCTCGTGATCTGCACCACTGCTGCCAATTTATATATGATGGTCTAGGGGCTACTGTGTTACTATCTATACTGAAGATCATCAGAAACAAATTTGTAAATTGGTCTGCCATAATAGCGTATGGTAGACTCAAACTGACTTGCGTAATAGCCAAGACCAGCCACACACACACACACACACACACACACACACACACACACACACACACACACACACGCACACGCACACACACACATGCAAAGTTTTACAGCGACCAGCTGCAATACAGAATTGCATTCACTAGCTCCATAAGTTGCTATCCACCTTGCTCCAATACCAATGTCTTCTAATGCTATCTAATAGTAACTGAAACTTGTCCAAGATTATTTTGCATGAATGAGTTCATATGTACACATTGGTTTCCTGTTAATAACTATATCTCTACAGTACCAACGACCCCCTCCTAGACTTTATGATAGCATGATGCCAACAACTCTACCAGTCTGGCACACCAAGGACAATAGTTATTTACCCATTAAATAAGTCATCTGTTAAATATTTGTATGGCAGTATTAGCTTTAAGAGTTTTTTCTTTAAAACATGGTTGACTTTAATTTTTATGTCACTTGTGATTTCACAAGCTCTACACACATACCATTGTACTAACAACTAAACCACTAGCCACAAACATTTGACACTACATTAATAAAACTCTTTTGTAAATAAAATTAAACATTGCCTTTTGCAAACTCAAATATGCTGTACACTTGCATAATGAAGTGCAAAATAAATGGGTTTTGATAGACAGATGATACAGAGAACTTTTAACAACTTATCTGGTTCTTCCTTTAATAGACACTATCATTAGCTAAACATGTTATTAATTGTATTTACCTCTGACTTGTAAATTCAAGCAGCAGCTCCTGCAGAATCTCACAGGCAGCAAAATCCAGGCTTGAGCTTCTGTCACAGGTCTGCAGTATACTATACACTCTTCTAAAGCAAAGCAAAAGTTGCAAGCTAACAATTGCTGCCTCTGCCTAATATAGTCCTGGGTTCTGTTTTGATCCTTTTTGGCTTTCATTTTGATATAAAGTTTCCTATTTCCATGACAGCATAACTTGATGTGAGGGCCGGACTTCAACTAAGGTGATCGTTAAATGCGGAGTAGCATTTCAAGGAAAATTTGAGCTTTACACTCGGTAGATAGGTGATCCTCCGAGGTGATGCAGCGGTAGCGTTGTTGCCTCACAGCAAGAGGTTCTCCCATTTGATTCTCGGCGTGTGGGGAGTGCCTTCTGTGTGGAGTCTGCATGTCCTCCCCGTGGTTGTGTGGGCATTCGAAAGACATGCATAAATGGGCGTGCCTTTGTTGAAGGTTGAACGTCGAGCTGGCACCTCGGCATTCGTGAAAATCTACTGCCAATCATTAGCGGACCTGAGTTCCGCTGTGGCGACCCCTAACTGGGAAAAGCCGAAAGTCAAACAAACAAGCTCGGTAGATAGGTGTACATTTGAGAAACCAGTTTCACTTTTGACAGCTCTGTTGCATTTACAGTGAAAGCAGTTACACATTCTGTATGGTTCACATTTTTACATTCAATGCATTTATGTATGCTGCAAGATTTTACTGAAAGAAACAGCCACAGTATTTATGAAAAAAGTACATCTGAGTGAGCTTAATGCATTTTTTTCTGTTTTACTTAAAGGCATTTGCAGGGTTCACTTAGCCTCTCATAATGTCCAGCAGTTATATTTTTTTTGGTCCTTCCACTCTTCTTCATGGTACCAGCCTGGCACCCCTGTTCCTGGTCACAGGGCTCCCAGCTGTTTATCCATCCCCCAGACTTATTCCAGTGTTGCTGAGGCTGTTCGTGGAATTAGGCATCTGGGGGCTCAACACAGCTGTGCATCCATCCGGAGGAGGGGCATTTCTTATGAACTACTTGTTTCCTCTCTTTCTTGTGGACCTAATTGCCTAATCCCTCTACACCACCGAATGAGCCCCACAAACAAATGTACTATAATTTAGTACTCTGATATATACAGTTATGTAACTACCCAGTAAGAGGTATCAATAGCTAAAGCAATCAAATTCCCCAGTATTCTTAAACAGAACATGTCATAATGTCTTTGAACAGTCACAATTTAAAGACAGTAATTTCCTCACAGTCCTTAAGTAGACCACAGCCTTAAAGCAGTCACAGCCAAAATAATGCATGTTGAGAAGCATCTAACACAGCTGATCAGAATTTCTGCTTTGTTTGAATATCTAAAATGAATGACAAAATAGGCTCAAATATCCTAGATTTAATGACAGTAGTTCATTTCTGACAGCCACAACCATTGGTGATGTAAAGCAGCATAACAGTGTTTCTATTTTAGTGAATGTCATGAGTTGCTCCATAGTGCAAAAGGTTGGTATTGCTGTTTCATGGAACTTTGTTCTTCAGTTCAGTGCTTAGCTGTGGTGCCTTGTGTATTGTGTCTGCATAGGCCTTCATGGTTGCAAGGGGTTTCACTGAATGCTCTGGTTTGTTGAACAAGTTTCATATTTGATTCCCTCCTATATGTCATTTTAGAGAGCAGTCATCTTAACAGAGCCTTTCCAGACCCTGTTTTAGCAACTAATTTCCATAGGGACTGAGATGAACCTTTTCCTCCTGAAGAGCTTACTATCCTCCTGGACACTGCTGCAGCCTTCTGTGCCTAAGCCCACTTCTTGGGCCAACAGTGGAGCTGCCTATTCCTAACTTTCTTCATACTGCTGGTATTCAGTACCATTAGTACTTCTGAGTGTATTAACTTACTCTACAGTTTCTTTCACACTACTTGTACTGCCACCTCTGTTAGTTTCACTGCTTCATCCTTCTAGCAGGTCACTAGTTTGTATATACACAAATATATCTGTGCACTCCTATCCTGTTGAAAACGTTTACTACTTGGGCTGTTATAATGAGGTTGTGCTGTGGAACCCTGGCCTCTCACCAAACTCTTCCATGTTCTTCACATAGATCACTGCTGCAGTAGCCTTCGCTACATGGGTTATTTCCTGCCATGGATACAATAGCCTTCCAGCTTCAGGGTACCTCCCACTCACCTAAACTGTCAAGACAGCTCAATCTAAAATACAAGTTTGGGTGCAAAGTCCTTCAGGGCTTTAGCAATGTTGAAGAGAATGCTTCTCTGAGGCATTTGAAGATCAACATTTGGCTTCTGCTTTTCTTTGCTGGGTAGATACATTTTTGCTGGGTAGATAAATTTCCTTTGGGGAAAAAACATCCATTTCCTCTTCAGGATAGTTGTTTTAAGGCTAGGGGTGTTGTGTTTTAACAGACTTTCTTGAGACTGTAGCATTTTTTTAAATGGAGCACTCATTTTTCTGTCAGTTTAAAGGTGGTGTAAACTAACTGAAAACATATTTTCTGTATAGAAATTGTGCTTATTTTTCTATTGTGGGCTGCCATATTGTTTTAAAGTGCTTCTTACTGTGTTTTTTTTGTCAAAAAGTAACTTTTGTGAACCGGTAGATTTACTGGCATATGCTGCTTGTTTTCTCCAGGAAAGAGGCACAATTTTTGACTTGACCATGAAACATGGCTTGATCATGAAACGTATTGTTGGCCTCACAAGTGGTTCTTTTTCCAGCCAAAAAAAAGAAAAAAGTTAAGCAAACAGCCTTTGCCATTATAGCAGGTTAATAACCAGCAAAAAACCATTTCATTAACGGATTTAACATTTATTACAAAATACAGGTTAAGCGCTTTCGTCCATCATCATCATGGACTTCTTCAGAACATTATCCATTGCATCTGATTCATTTAAATATCACAAATAATTTGTGACATCATAGAATTCAAACCACACTCCACCTCTTAAAGCTACACCACTAATTATTAATTACAATAAATATTGTACACTAAAAAACAATCTAAGTAAACAATAATAAAACAATATTAGTTGTAAAACCAAGTGCTTTTAAAATGTGTTAACTGCTTTAATTTCAGTACAGTATCAATAGAAATTGTTTAATTCAAACCTGGATATTTTTCAGCCCCCTGTTGTAGTTGCTATTTTAACTCTAAAACATCTAACTTAATTTTCAAAGGACCTCCTCTAACAAAGAATGGTCACGAAATTTCTGGACATGTTTACCTAATGCACTTTTTTATTAATGTTATCCTGATTGCTGTCATGTTCAGATATGATACATGCTCCCTCATCATTCTTTTTGTTTTTCTGACATAGAAAATGGAACACCTTTAACAAGTCACTACATAAACCACCCTCATAGAAGTGCAGTTATAGTATGTTTTATTATTATACAGTTCCTTTCCATTAACCAAAATCTTATCACTTTCCTAAGTGTGTTTACATTGTGTACAGTTCCCACACTAGTACATGCCTTAACCCCCCTCCACCTCCCCCCGGTATACCCCACAGTCTCAGTGCATTTTTCCAAGAAGTCCTTAGAGTTCCATAGAAGGTTAGCAATTTACCTCAGCTGGCTGGCAGGTGACTATGCTGTAGCCATTTGTTGTACCTCAGACCACTCATCATTTACCCTGGATCTCTGTGGTGTAGCACCTACAACAACTATGGAAGGGGTTTAGCCACATCCTCTGTGGCTGCTGGAGTCCCCTCAGTGGGAAAGGGACAGCCACCCTTGTTCCTGGGAGAGGGAAAAGGGAAGGTTTCCCTGTTGTGTCAGAATGCCGAGCCGATCCCTGGAGAAGTAGCAGCCAGCATTAGTAACATGGTTAGCCCCATTTTTCCTGCCAAAAAGAAAAGAATACCATACATGTATCTACTCCTCCTCAAATTTCTTTGAATTGGAGTAGTTTATTCGGACTGGCTCATGGTTTAATTCAAGCTATTGATCCTTCTTATAAAGTAGTTCCTGGAAAAAGAAAAGGGTTTCCTCTCTTCCTGCAGAGATTCAATATACTGAATCTGAACAGGAAGATGAAGGGACAGATTCAGGATTTTCTCCTCAGATTTCTGATTCAGACTCAGAGGAGATCTCAATTTTTGATTCTCTCTGTGGTGGTGTCTCTTTTTCTGGGGCTATTGCTAGAATGTAATAAGACACAAAAGTTGAGGAAAAAATACACCTTTATAAACAGCAGTGTATAAAGGTGTATTTTATCCTCAATGTTTGTGTCTTATTGGATTTTTGCTACAGCATTTCGAATTGCTATTGCTAGAATGTCCCAGTGTTTTAAGTGGGAGAACACTAAGGTTTCTCAGTCCCTAAGAAAATAGTATGAGTTGTTACAGAAGGATTTTCCAGAACCTATACCCATTCTTCATGTCCTGTCTGCTTTATAGGATGTGTGTCTTACTGCCTGCAGATGTTCTTCATTCCACATTGCTGCAGTCCTAACTATTGGGTAGTCCGCTGTCCAGTCGGCCCGAATACCAAAGTATATGGCTGACGTCGGTCAGGGCGCATTAGACTGACGTCAGTACGTCAGGGTACTAATGCGCATGACCGACGTCATATCCTCAGTCTTTTTTGCCGCATGGTCCGATGCAGAAGCAATTTTGCGAGTGCAGGTTGGCGTTCTGAAAGTTTCTGAAGTCAGAGTTTCAGACCGAATCAAAGTTGGCTAAGTACCCCGTTGGGGAATATTTTGTTTTTTTCTTGCCTCAGTATTTAACCGGATGTCAGAAAAAGTGAATAACTGTATTTCTTGTGGGAAACAGATACCTCATAGGGATTACCATACTTTGTGTATACCTTGTTTAGGGCCTGAGCACGACGTTGTTGGATGCCGCTCTTGTGCTAGATTTAACAAACGCACTATTAAGAGAAGGTTAGACTGTGCCAGGTTAGTTTTGGGAAGCGTTGTAATTATAAAATGCCGTCGGATGCTCCGACGCCCGCATCGACCAAAAAGCGCAAGGACAAAGCAGCAAAGCCTAGAGTTGAAGAACCGACAGTCCCGGACGTCGGTTCTCTAGAAGGCTCAGTGGAGCCGGAGGTTCTGCCAGGAGTTTCTTTGGAGTCTCAGGGAGAGACTTTACTGTTACAAGATGTGTCCTCTCAGGAAGTAGGCCAGGCTGAGGGGGCTTCTCAGGTGGCTGTTCTTCCCTCTCTTCCTAAGGTGGTTAGAGCCTCCCCTTCTGTTTCCAAGGCTTCTTTGAGAGGCAGGCCAAGTTTAGCTTCAGTGGGGGGTTTTCCTAGTGCTTCAGGGTCTTTGCCTAAGAAACATATGCTTAAAATGGCAGAGGATTTAATTACTATGATTAGAGGTTCTATGCCCCCTCCTGATAAGAGGCCTAGGGTGGAACCTGAGTTTGAGAGTTTTGAGCAATGTTCGGAGGCTTCTGAGTCTTCGGCTGAAGACTTGCAGGAGTATCCTCCTTATTCTGATTCTGATGTGGATGATTCTACTCCTTCAGCTTCTCCTCCTGAGGATTTTTCATTTTCAGAGACTCTGCATTCCATGAGGGAGCATTTTAAATGGGAAGGTCAAGATTTCTCTGATTCCAGGAAGAGGCTTAGGGAATTCTTGTTTTTACCCCAGCATAGGCCTTTAGCTATACCTCCTGTTCTGAATGTGGTGGAAGATGTTTTTGCAGAGGCTTCCCTGAATCCTGATTCTTTGCCTCCTGCCCCAGTTAAACCGGATAGGTACTATAGGATGCCTGAAGCTCATAAGTATCTTTTTAAGAGTCCTAGGGCAGACCCGGAAACTGTCTCTCAGGGGCCTAAAGGTGTGAAGGCCTCAGTTGTTAAAAATCCTGTTCCTCCTGATAAAGAGGCAAGGGCTTTGGATAGATGGGGAAAGAAAGTGTATACTTCTTCCACTTTAGCCATGAGGGCGTTGAATTGTCAGTTTCACATGTTAAAATATCAGAATTATCTCCTTTCACAATTGAAATCTAAGGTGGATGCTCTGGCAGAAGGTATTGAGTGTAAAGAGTTGCAGGATTTAGTTCATGTGTCTGAACAGCTGGGTAAACATTCCCTGCAGTGTGGTTTTGATGCTGTGCAGGCCTCCTCGAGGGTGGCTGCCACTGGTTCTGTTCTTCGTAGGCACGCCTGGTTGAGGGATCAGAATTTAGCTGAGCATGTTAAAACAAGGATTTTGGATGCTCCTTTACAGTCTGATGTGTTGTTTGGTGCACCTGTGGAAGCAGTTTTAAAGAAAATGGAGGACAAGGCTAAGTCTATGCAAACTGTTAAGGATTTTTTGCAGGTTCAGCCTCCAAGTTTAGTAGAAATTGGCCTACTAAGGGATGGACATATCCTGCTTATGATTCCCAGTCTAGGGGTAGGTCTAGACGTGGTAGGGGCAGAGCACAAGGTTCTTTTAGGCCTAGAACAGGGAGTTCACCTGCTCAGTCTTCTGGTGAGGGCAGGGGTCAGTCCTTTCGTAAACAGACCCAATGACCTACCTTTTCAGCTGCCAGTACATTCTCGCCTGGCAGCACCTTTGGGAGGAAGGCTGGCTCTTTTCAAAGAAAATTGGGATTTAATTACCCAAGACAGATGGGTTTTGGATATCATTCACCACGGTTACAGGTTTTATTTCCATACCTTGCCTCCTTTCAAAGGCATGCCAGACATTCCTCCTCTACAAAGAAAAGAGGCTCACAAGCAAATTTCTCTGTTGCTTCAAATAGGGGCCATTCAGCCAGTTCCTGTGCCAGAAAGGGGCCTAGGATTTTATTCTCGCCTGTTCCTAGTACCGAAGAAGGGGAACACGTGGAGACCAATTTTGGATTTATCTATCCTCAACACTTATCTGGACATTCCCAAGTTCAAAATGTTGACGTTGCAACAGCTTTTACCTCTGCTGGGCAAAGATCACTGGATGGTAACTTTAGATCTCAAGGAAGCTTACCTTCATGTGCCTATCAGACTAAGTTGCAGGAAGTATCTGCGTTTTCGAGCTGGAAATTCTCATTATCAGTTCTCTGCATTGCCCTTTGGCTTATCTACTGCGCCCAGAGTATTCACAAAGGTTCTGGCTCCAGTGATAGCTTACTTCAGGTTAAAAGGAATTCAAATCTATCCTTACTTGGACGACTGCCTGATTATGGCTCAAGAAAAGGAAGACCTTTTACAGCATTTGGAATTTGTGATAGCAGTGCTAAGATGCCTAGGGTATTCTGTGAACGAAATAAAGTCCAGTCTAGTACCCTCTCAAGACATGTGCTTTCTGGGTGTGAGACTGAATACAGCAGCCCAGATGGCCTTTCTAACCCCGGACAAACAAAAGAATCTTTCCAGTTACTTCCATCACCTATCTCTTCAGTCCGGGCTGACTGCAAGGACAGTCCTTCAAGCCTTAGGGTTCATGGCATCTTGTATTCTGGTGCTTCCCAATGCCAAACTGCATATGAGGAAGTTGCAATGGTATCTCAAAAATGTATGGACACAGCACTGCCAGGATTTGGACACTGTCATTCAAATAATACCTTGCATTCAAAAGGAATTTTTGTGGTGGGCTCAGGAATGTCACCTAAACAAGGGACTCTCTGTGACCCGGCCAGAGGCGAGTCAGATTTTAACGACAGATGCCTCAGACATTGCTTGGGAGCTCATCTAAATGGAAAATGGATACAAGACAAGTGGCCTGCCAGACTACAGCATCTACATATCAACATGAAAGAGATGTTAGCAGTCCAGTTTGCATTAATGGCTTTCAAGGAGTTACTTCTTCCAGGGCAGGTGTTGATTCTAACAGACAACACTACTGTCATGTGGTACATCAACAAACAAGGGGGAACACATTCTTACCCGTTGTGCAGGCAAGCAATGATTTTATGGGAGACTGCGCTCAGCTTGCAACTAACTCTTCAGGCAAGGTTTCTGCCGGGAGCACAGAACTCCTTAGCAGATGTGTTAAGCAGACAAATCATGGATCCCCACGAGTGGAAACTGGATCTTCATGTATTTCAAAAATTGACAGTGTCATGGGGAACTCCAGACATAGATCTGTTCGCTTCTCCACTAAACCACCAGCTGCCAAAGTTTTGCACAAAGGAGTTTCATCACACAGCTTGGAAAGTGGATGCTCTGTCTTTCAGTTGGAGAAATCTTCATGTGTGTGTATGCCTTTCCACCTCTGCCTCTTCACCCAAAGGTGCTCCTAAAGGTCAGACAAGACAAGCCAAGGCTGATTTTAATAGCTCCAGATTGGCCTCGGCAACACTGGTACCCATTACTGAGGAGTCTGGTAAGGAAGCCTCCATGGCCTTTACCTTTGATTCCACACCTGTTGTCTCAGAGGGACGGTCACCTGCTCAATGTCAAGCTTCACTCTCTTCATCTAACAGCCTGGCATATTCTGTTTTGAAACACAGCAGGTCTCAACTTCCTCAACAAGTTTTAAATGTGATTATGGAAGCCAGAAGACCTAGTACAAGGAAAGTGTACGCAGAAAAATGGAAGAGGTTTTTATTTTGGAGTGCAGCAAACAATTTGGAGATTTCTGAGCCTAATTTGAGTGTGGCTCTTCAATATCTTACTGAGTTATTGGACAAAGGTTTGTCTTTCTCTTCCATTAAGATTCATGCTGCAGCAATTTCAGCTCA
The DNA here is from genome assembly GCF_019279795.1 of Protopterus annectens. Taxonomy (NCBI): domain Eukaryota; kingdom Metazoa; phylum Chordata; order Ceratodontiformes; family Protopteridae; genus Protopterus; species Protopterus annectens. The sequence continues at coordinate 861,612,167 of NC_056744.1, forward strand.
CTATGATTGTGACCCACCATTGTTTTCGCATCCTTTGTTCAAGCAATTTCTTAGAGGGGCAAAGAATATAAGACCCCCACGTAGAGCTCCTACTCCTGCTTGGGACCTCAATTTTGTGTTGGAGAAACTTACTCTACAACCTTTTGAGCCTGCGGCTACTGCTGAATTGAAATACTTGTCATGGAAGACTGCTTTTTTGTTGGCCATTACTTCTGCAAGAAGGGTTTCTGAATTGCAGGCCCTTATGGCGGTAGAGCCTTTTTTGATTTTTCATAAGGATAGGGTATCATTACGTACTAATCCTTCCTTTATGCCTAAGGTGGTTTCTAGTGTGGCTTTAAACCAAACTATTCATTTGCCTACTGTTTATGCAGACCCCCAAAATAAAGGGGAAAAGATTTTGCACACTTTAGATGTACACAGGCAATTGCGTTATTATTTAAGCAGGACTAAGGATTTTAGGCAGTCTCAGCAGTTGTTTGTTTCTTTTGCTTTATGTTCGCAGGGCAAGCCTGTGTCAAAACAAACTATTTCTAGGTGGATTGGGTTTTGCATTGCATTTTGTTATTCCCATCATGGCAAGGAGATTCCAGCTGGGATTAGGCCTCATTCCACTAGGGCTACTGCCACTTCTACAGCATTTCTAAGGGGTGGCAACTAAGGATATTTTGGAGGCAGCTACTTGGAGTTCAGTGCATACTTTCTCTAAGCATTATCACCTTCCTCTCTACTCTAAGTCTAGGGCTGGTTTGCCACAGCTATTTTGCAAGGCATGTTGTCAGCTCCTGCTTCTTTATGATTTGCCAGCCTCCCTTACCTCTGCTTTGGGATTCTACCCAATAGTTAGGACTGCAGCAATGTGGAATGAAGAACATAGTACAGTTTTGTACCTACCATAAATGTAGATGTTCGAGGATCCACATTGCTGCAGTCCAATTTACCCTCCCTCCTTCCCCTCTGTGTTTAGGGGTGGTTGTGTAGGTGAGGTTATATGCTGGTAATTTTGTATATATTGTACATATTTTTGGTGCAGGTATATTTGGCCTTGGTTTTTTTAGGGTCTTCTGACATCTGGGGCAAGAAAAGACTGAGGATATGACGTCGGTCATGTGCATTAGTACCCTGACGTACTGACGTCAGTCTAATGCGCCCTGACCGACGTCAGCCATATACTTTGGTATTCGGGCCGACTGGACAGCGGACTACCCAATAGTTAGGACTGCAGCAATGTGGATCCTCGAACATCTACATTTATGGGTGGTACAAAACTGTACTTTTTCCTGACATTCATCCAGCTGTCCCTAAAAAGGCAGATGATGTGTAAAGTTCTTCAGTCTTTTAAATGTTTATACACTATTCCCAAACCTGATCTAGCAGCTATAGCCTTAGTTGACTCCACCTTTTTTAAGCACTTAGTTATTTCCAACCCTGCTCTCTATAATAAGGATGAGACATTTTTGATAGGTATGGGAAAAAAGTATCTACTTCTGCAACTTTGTTTTTCAGAATTTTAAATTGACAAGCTAATATTTTAAGGTTTGTTCTGACAAATTTTGAAATTGTGAGGTGTGTTTTATCTACAGTCTGTTCTTGTGAAGAAAAATCTGCCGTAAATTACTTTTTTTCTGTTGCACAGGTCAATACTTATTGTTTGCAGTGTGTGTGTGTGTGACTCTGCTGATGCTTCTTCCAGGGCTATGTCCACTTATACTGTTTTTAGGAGGTTTGCTTGGCTGCATTCACAGAACCTCCCAGATGACGTAAAAATGAGAATTTCAATTCTTTCCTGGATAAAGATTTAGTGTTTGGCCCCTCTGCTGCAGAGATGGTCAAAAAGTGAGGTGAAAGGCGCAAGCTGATCCAGGGAATATCTGATTTTTCAGCCCTCTTTTTACAAATTCTCCAGTGGATTTCCTTTCTCCGCATCCAATTAGCAAAAAAAAAAAAAGAATAAACAGTCTCAACAGAATTCGGGTTGACAAGCATTTATGAAGAAGTCTGAAACCTCCCTGAACTAAGGACAGTCCACAACTCTGAATGACTATTAAAGAGACCTTGTGACCCCCTCCCACCCTGGCCCCTTTTCTCATCCAGAAGGTCTGAATCTAAAATGTTCTCTATGGCAACCGATTGCTTCAGACAGACTGGTTCTGAAAATTATTTGTCATGGTTACAGATGACAGTAGGAGGAAATTTTTCCTTTCCAGGGGGTCATTCTACATCCTGCAGATTAGACTCTTTGTTTCCACCTTTTCTTCATCACATGCTGTCTCAAGGGGAATGAAACCAGTTCCTACTTCTCAGGTGAGGAAGTGTTTTATTCAAGAATGGTCCTAGTGCAAAAGAAAGAAAGTGCTTGGAGACCAGTTCTGGATCTTTCTTTACTAAACCTGTGTGTGTTAGTGCCTAAATTCAAAATGATGTCACTTCACAGCCTGTTACCTCTCCTTCATCTTTCATGTTTCCTAGTTACTAGACTTAAAAGATGCATATCATCACATTCCTATTCATCCAGACTTCAGATGTTTTTTTTTTTTAAGGTTTTGTGTCTGGATCGCATTGTCAGTTCTCTGCCTTACCCTTTGGAACTAGCCACTGCACCAAGAGTGTTCACAACATGTCTAACTGCAACTGCAGGCTACAGGATATCCACATTGACCATATTTAGATGACCTGCTTATCATTGCAAAGTCTTTATCAAAAAGTCAGGAATCTCTCTTTTGGGTGAGAGATCTCTTGCATAAGCTGGGATTACAAGAAAACATTCTAAAGTTTTTCTTGACTCCCTCACACAGGACTGGGTTCCTGGGATGTCAGCTAGACACCTTAGTTCAAAGAACTTTTCTTCCACAGGAAAAAAAAATAGATGTTTATTTATCTATTTTTCTAAGGTTTTCCACTCAGATTTCGGTCACTGTGAGGAAATACCTCAGGATTTTGGGTCTCAAAGCATCTATGATTTTCATGATACCCCTGGCACGACTCCTCATGAGAAAGGTACAGTACTGTTTGAAATCTCTTTGGTCCCAGCATCAGTACCCTTTATCTTTTCAGATCCTAGTACTGGGATTTGTCAGAAGGGAAATATTTTGGTGGAGACCACTGGTATCCTTAAATCCAGGTCTGCCCTGCTCCCTCCCTTCTGCAAAGCAGTCAGTCACCACAGATGCCTCAATCTTTGCTTGGGGTGCAATTTCAGGAGGGATAAAAGTGCAGGGGGTGTGGGACACCAAGGGTAGATGCAAGCACAGAAATATAAAAGTGATTCTTGCTCTGATGAAGGTACTCGTCCGTCTGAACAATCTATGGTCCCCCAGAACCTCTTCAAGTGGTTACAGACAGTACGACAGTCATGTGGTACATCAAAAAGCAAGGGGGAACCAGGTCGTACCCCCTTTGAAGACTAGCCATGTTAGCTTGGGTCATAGCTTTACACACAGTCTCACTCTACAGGCATCCTTCATTCTGTCAGAGAAAAACTATGTGGCAGACAGGTTGAGCAGAACCAAGGCAGACCTTCAGAACCAAGGCAGACCTTCAGGAATTAAAGTAGATCAGAGGGTCTTCCAAGATTTCATCCATCTGAGGGGATATCCTCAAGTGTACCTCTTTGCATCCTGTTTGAACAATCAACTGGCAAAGTTCTCTTCCAGGACTCCATGCAAGAAGGTCTAGAAGACAGATGCCTTTTTATTTTCTTTGGACAGGAATGTTCCCATATGCATGTCCACTCTTTCTACTAATATCCAGAGTTCTTCTGAAGATTCAGAAGGAATTCCCCAATATCACTGTGGTGACTCCCTTCTGACCAGGGTAACCATGGTTCTCCCTCCTGGTGGAAATGGCCAGGCGCAATTACCACAAGCTTCCTCACTGAATGGATCTACTCACACAAGAAGTGGTGCGTTTGATACACTCCGACTTCAATCATCTTCATATGACTGCCTGGATGATGGGGTCTTAATTCATTTTAGGCACTTGTTTTCTGGGGACTAGAAAATCATATATTAGCAAATGGAAAATATTTTCTAGTTGGTGGTGACAACATAACCAGTACCCATTCATGGCTTTTTGTTCTCTGTGAGTTACTGTCCTATGACCTTTCTTATTCCTCTATCAAAGTTCATTTATCAGCCACTTCAGCATGTCTTCCCATGGATCTTCCTCTTTCAAGGCATTCTCATGTCAAAATGTTCCTGAAAGGGGTTTTACATAAGAGGTCTCAAAGTAAACTGGTGGCCCCTGCATGGGATTTTAATTTGTGTTGGAGAAGCTAATACTTGCTCCACTTGAACCAGCTAATCTGGCTAAATTGAGGTTCTTAACATGGAAAGCAGTTTTTAATGATTGCTCTGACATCTGCAAAATGGATATGTGAGTTACAGTTTTTTGTGGTGCATCAACCCTACCTCAATTTCCATACAGACAGGGTTTCTGTGATAAGTGATCTTCCTTTTATGCCTAAAAGTGGTATCAACGTTTACTTTACGCCATACTAGCCATCTCCTCGTTTTCTTTTCTAAACCCAAAAATGAAGGAGAAAGAGTACTCTGTTACCTTGGATGTCCACAGACAACTCGGGTACTATCTTGACAGAACTAAATCTTTTAGATCTTCACATCAGTTGTTAATTTCATGTGAAGGTAAGAAGAAGAGATAACCTGTGTTAAAACGGTCTGTTTCCAAATGGTTGTCTAAGGTTATAAACTTTTGTTATCACCTGACACGTCTATTCCAGGCAGGGTCAGGGCTCACTCTAGCAGGGCCTTGGCTTCATCTATGGATTTTTGGAAAGGGTTGGATTCTAGATGTATTCTAAAAGTTGCTACTTCGGTCTCTGTACATACTTTTATAAAGCATTGTAAGCCTGATTCCTTCTCTAGATCTAGATCAAGCTTTGCTAGGGCCATTCTCCAGGGGCTTCAGGACCCTTCTCCTTCCATCTTCCAAATATAGTTAGGTATGGTACTCTACCCATATAGCTAAGGCTACTGCAGCACTGATCAATTTGAAGAACATAGTACAGTTGTATAAGTTGAACTTACCATAACAGTAGATGTTCGAAAGATCACTGCTGCTCCCACTCTCCATCCCCCTTGTTTTTTTGGTGTTTTTATGCTAGGGTGTGGACATTTATTTATTATTCTTAGCATTGTCCTTTTAGGGTTCCCCATCTCTTATTCTGCTAACAGGAAAGTTCTAAAGGTCTTGGCGCCCAAACCTGTCTTTTAGTCAGTTCAGCTCGAGCTGCCTGACAGTGCACACAGAAGGTGCCTTTAAGTTTTGGAAACTGGCTAGCTGTTATGTCATTGATATGATGTAACCTATATAGCTAAGAATACTGCAGCAGTGATCATCTCAACACCTACTTTTATGGTAAGTATAACTTGCACAGCTGTAGTTTCTCCGTGCTCCCCAGCGTGTTGCCTGTAGATCAATATCTTCACAAGCAGCAATCCCTCAGTACCTCATACACTGTGTATACTTGTCCTTGACTTCTGTGCTGTGCCTTTCTTCCTCCTCTGGTTTCTCATTCTGCTGTGTGCCCCCTTCCTTATGCACCCATTTCCCTCCTACTTTTCTTGTGGTTCTGATTATTGCCTTTCTATCTTTATGACTGCCTTCCCTGCATTATTTTTCACCTCAGTCTACTGAATTCTCTAGCTTAGTTTCTTGCTCCTCAGCCAATGTTACTGTGCTGCCTCTTGCTTCTTTTCACTTCTTTTCCTTCTTTCCTTTCTGCCTGCCACCTGTTATCCTGTCTCCCCCTGACGTCCTCCTGTGTGCTTTCTCACTTGTCTGTACACTTCTGGCCATATCTGCACCTTTTCTGCTGTTTCTTGCTTGTCCTCTTCCTCTCTGACCCCATGGTGTCCTGTCTGTTTTTCTTCTTCTGTCCCTTCCTTTTGAGTCCCTTTCTCTATTTCTTCATCAATTTTCTGCCTTGACTTGACTAGCCAACCATCTAGAGACTGTAGTTCCTGAATCCTTCCTTGAATCTCCTTAAAATTACAAATCTTTCTGCAGAAAATTCCTTGAGCCATACTCCCACCTCACTTTCTGATCACCTCATCAGTCCTCTTCTTCCTCCATCCTTTATTCCTCATCCTGCTGCTGTCTTTATTTTACTTACCTACCTTACTGTTCATTCTGTCTTCCTTTTGACTGTACTTTTTACTGTTATCTTTACATCCATGGTCTGCTTATTTCTGTTTTGTGCACATTCTTTTCTCTGCTGTATATCCTGCTTCTCACTTTATGCTCTTCCTTTAGTTGGTGCTCTGCTACCATACCCGACTCACTCCACCCTAATCCTCTGTTTACTGCACTGTGACATTGTGCCGTATTCTTGTCTCCTTCTCTGTGAGCTCTTATAGCAATAACCCACGCCTGGGTGTGGGTAATGCTAAATTTACCCACGGTTGGCGTGGTTTGGTCCCGAGGCGGCCCGGGAAACAAAGCCAACCGTGGTAATTAGCATTACCCACCAGAAGTGGGTTATTGCTATATATGACATTATTTAAGAAAAGAAACTATTACTTTTCTTAAATAATGGCATAGTATAATGCCTGTTTACTGCCCTTCCGCAGATGTCTGGCATCGCGGCAGTTCTGATGTACTGCGCCTGCGCAGTACATCAGAGTTGAGCAAAAACCGGAGAAAGCAAGATCTCCGTTGCCTTTTTTTTAGTGTCTCGCTATGTTAAATGAGTTTAACATAGCGAGACAGTTTTAAAATAAACAACGGACATCTCCGTTGCTTATTTTAAAACTGTCTTGCTATGTTAAACTCATTTAACATAGCGAGACACTAAAAAAAGCAATGGAGATCTTGCTTTCTCCGTTGCTTTTTTTTAAAACACTGTCTCGCTATGTTAAATGGGTTTAACATAGCGAGACAGCTTTAAAATAAGCCCTCGGGACCAAACCACGCCAACCGTGGGTAAATTTAGCATTACCCACACCCAGAAGTGGGTTATTGCTATTATACCATGACATTATTTAAGAATAGAAACTATTACTTTTCTTAAATAATGGCATAGTATAATGCCTGTTTACTGCCCTTCCGCAGATGTCTGGCATCCGCGGCAGTTCTGATGTACTGCGCGCCTGCGCAGTACATCAGAGTGTGAGCAAAAAACGGAGAAAGCAAGATCTCCGTTGCTTTTTTTTAGTGTCTCGCTATGTTAAATGAGTTTAACATAGCGAGACAGTTTTAAAATAAACAACGGACATCTCCGTTGCTTATTTTAAAACTGTCTCGCTATGTTAAACTCATTTAACATAGCGAACTCAAAAAGCAACGGAGATCTTGCTTTCTCCGCTTTAACACTGTCTCGCTATGTTAAATGGGTTTAACATGGCGAGACAACTTTAAAATAAGCAACGGAGATCTCCGTTGCTTATTTTAAAGCTGTCTCGCTATGTTAAACCCATTTAACATAGCGAGACAGTGTTTAAAAAAAACGAGTTATACTAATGGAAAAAAGTCTGGGCTACCGGACCTTTTTCCATTAGTATAACTCGATTTACAATGGGCACGCTGGCCAATCAGCGTGCACGTTTTGGGGGGATCATGGTATAATAATAATGTTATTAACTAGCAGAGAGAAGCATTGTTTGGTTCTAGTCCAGCTCAGTAATGCTTTTACAGAGAAGCAGTGACTAGTTTTACTTCTAGCTGTTCTCTGTAATGCTGCTAGGGAACACAGAGAAACAATCTTTCATTGTGCTTCCTATCCTGCTCAGTAATACCGTGAGGTAGCACAGGGAAGCAGTGAATGGGTCTTCTTCTAGCTGTGCTCATTAATGCTGTTACGCAGCACAGAGAAATGATGTTTGATTGTGCTTCTTGCCCTGATTAATAATGCTGTTAGGTTGCACAGAGAAGTAGCGATTCATATTGTTTCTAGCTGTGTTCAGTAGTGCTGCTAGGCAGTACAGAGAAACAATGCTGGTTATACTTCCTGTTGCTCAGTAATACTGTGAGGTAGCACAAGGAAACAGTGATTAGTTCTGTTTCTAGCTGTGCTCAGTAATGCTCTTATATAGCACAGAGAAAAAAATGGTTGGTTGTGCTTCTTGTCCTGCTCAGTTATACTGTGAAGGTAAACCATGTTAACATGTTCCCAGTTACAAATGTTATACATCATGTGTGTTCTTTTTATAACTGTTAATAATTCAACATTACATAAATTGCTCAATTCCTGACTTCCCTTAAACCTCACAATTTCCATTTTTTCTATATACTTTGCTCCTACCTTTTTCTAAAGATCTCACTTCTAGTTCTTTTACCTCTGTTACAATATTCAGTACTTCAAATACAATTGGTTTAGACACTGATTTTAATTTTCTAGTAATTACTTTTTGGCAGCCACCAGAATTAAACTTATGTCTAGGCAATTCAGATCCTATATTCCAGTGAGTAGCTTACTCCAATTTTAGTATTTCTCCATAGGTCTTTCCTGATGGACTTTCACAGTCCAGAACTATAAGTAGTAATTAATAAATAAATAAACATGTATGAAAATAGACTACTGTAAAGTATGCATTTTATAACTCTTTCTCAGGTTTGTTTTATCATATTAGGTTAGCAAAAACATGGGAAAATTAAATAAAAGGGAAAGACTCAGTTAATGTTATTTGTATTAGTTGTACAAGTCAACTCTTTTCTTGTTATATTGTCACGCTTATGAAAACTGGAATTATATCAAAAAATTATTCTATTTTGCTTTGCTATCACCAACACAAGGAATATATGAAAGTTTAGCCTTATCAGCCCATCCCTTTCATACAACTGGAGTGAGGGAGGGAATATCCCTTGTCTTGAATGGAAAAAAAAACCAGTAAAGAAATGTTATTAAACCAGGTACCCTGGGGATACTTAGCAGTATAAAAATATTTTTTCCTATTTTGTACTTGTCACATAAAGTTACTGAGCTGTGGATGAGACTTTTGATGAGAGGGGATCTTTGGGGATACCCAAGAGACTAACTCCACTTTGGTTGTGTGTTTTATGTTTATAAATGCAGAGTTGAACTTTCATGGCTTTCCTTGACTTGCAGCCATTTATTACTAAAGTTTTGGGTCTTCATTTCAGAGACTGCACTGAGCTGTTGTGATGACCCTTTCTTGTACTGTATTGTGATGTCTTCTTATTTGTACTGTCAGTGCTCTTTTTTTTCTCAAAGCAGTCTTTTTGCCTTTGGATGATGTGAACAATTGGTTGCTGCCAGTTTAGATCCCTGTAAACTGCTTTAAGCATGTACATGAAGATAAGGCTTCTTTGTTCAAAACAAACAAAAAAAAAAAAACAAAAAAAAAGAGAGAGAAAAGCCTCCATTATGCAAGCAATACTACCCAATAGGGTGGGCATTATCAGGGAAGTAACAGCCCACCCAGAAATGTCTGGCCTTACTAACCTGTTATTTCCTGGAGAGGAGACAAGTGCCCCCTCAAAACTTTTCATAGACTCATTTGTACCCTCAGTTGACTCATCAGCTGGAAAAAAAAAACACTTAATCAACTACAGTAAGTAAAAATGAAGAAATTAGCTTGATTTCAGTAAAACAAGCTTGCTTCTTAATTTTATGTTACAGTAGTTTTAAGTAAGTGTTTGTAATGTGGAACAAAAAAACAGCAAATATGCTCTGCTGATTCTGCTTGCATCAGATGCAGTGTTGGCTCCATGACTGGTTACAAAGAAAAACAAAAAAGATTTTATGGAGAAGCTACTTCTCAACTGATTTCACTGGACATCCCTGATTTGGCTTCATATGTTTTTGTTTTGATTTTATGGTAGGTCAGTGAAGATTATAGTAAGTCTGTATTGTCGGTTGTTAGAGCTTATTATGTTTTATTGGGAAAAAAAATGCATGTTGATGCCTCAGTTGTCAGGAGGCATAGACATTTTACTTTTTTTCAGAAGGGGTTGTTTTGTGTGTGTGTGTGTGGGGGGGGGGGGGGGGGCTTTCATCTCTGCCTTTGCAGAACGTCCCTGACTTTGTGTCATTTTTTCCCCTTTACCATATAAAATTGATTGTCTGGTAAATGACTAAGGATTTCAGACAAGTCCATAATTCTACACATTATTCATACTTTTATTTTCCAGAAACTGCATGTTGCAAAACCTGTTGTTCTATTAACGTTTAAGATCAATTAGAGCAATATTTAAAAATTTCCCTGATTTTTGACCCCCCTCCCCCCTCCAATTATTTGTTTTGCTATGTCCTGGATTCTTGAACAAAGAAGTTGAAGGGTATATATAGAGCAGTACATCTCAACTGAAGCTAATTTTACAAAATGTCTCTGATTTCCCCCCTTATCTTTTTGACATGTCCCTGATTTTCTGATAAATCATTGAAGATTGAAGTCAATCATTGATGTCAGTTATTAGAGTTTCATGCATCTTATTGTTCTTATTATTCAGGAAATGCATGATGAATTAAAACCTGTTGAGCTATTAACTTTTTAAGTGAAGTAGAGTAATATGTAAAAATTGTTCTGATTGTGGACCATTATTTTGGCTTCCTCCAGAATTCTTGAGAAAAGAAGTTGAGAGGTATGAAGAAGATCGGCCCTGTCAAAAGATTTAATTTAATCCTTAGTTTTTGAAAGATAGTCCTGCAGCTTGTATTATTATTGTTATCCTATACTTAAACAGTTTAGAAAATAAATCTGTGTTTTTTTCTTAGCTGTCTCACTGTGTAATACTGCTGACTCCCCTAAGGACTTTTCCATTCATGGGCATGGGCTGTGGCAGGTTTCATACATGGGTATGTTGAAGCTGGGGCTAGTTATAACTCCAGACTTTCTTCTCTGGTAAATTTGAGAAGATTACTGACACTGGTAATGACAGAATTTTGAGTTACAGAATTCACATTCTTCAGAAGAATGGATGCTAATGTAAATGTTATTCCAGTCAGTTTCTAAGTACTGAATACAAGAGGAATATTTCAAATTTGCCAATGATTATGAGCCTTTGCCCCTACCTTAATGTTTGAGTTTGTTCCTGGTTGCTGTGCTACTATGGTTATTTATTTATTTATTTAATGAGCTGTGTGTTGAGGGCAAACCAAAATGATTAATCCTGTTGGAGGTTTGTGGGGAGCAGTGCATAGTGCCTGAAATCTCCAAACTGAAATGTTCTTTTTCTTTTCTTATTTTTTTTTTTTTTACTTTTTTGCAGGAATTCAAATAGATATGCAGGCACTTGTAACCATTACAATCCCTACGATATCATACAGTTGCATCATTTTTTTTTTTGTTTAATTTTTAGGGAAGTAAGCATGGACCATCAGTGATGTGCTGTATAGATGATGTGAAGAAGAGTACTGTAGCTACTATTTCTGTCTTTTAGTTGCAAGTAAAGTAAATTGCTACAACTGGTGAAATAGCCACAGAGAGGTGATGCTTGCTGGTGGCAGACTGTGCATGAAAGCAAAGAGCAATTTTGAGTTATGCAAAAATCCATTAACATGGCTAGTTTGAGGGAGAGGAAGTGTGGGCAGTGGTTATTTGTAGTGAGCAGGGAGACTATCTGTGGACTCTCCTAAATTGGAACCCTTCCTCACAAGTGGTGTGACTTCAAAAATAGTATTATTTAGGGGGCAGTGGGGGGGTGGTCTACTTCTAAATTTCAAGCTTTAAATACATCAAATTTCTTATGGTTGGGATCATAAAATTCAAGTTTTGAAACTTTGAACCATTTAAATGGAGATTGCCTTACAGCATGGAAAGGTATATTTACCATTTTCCTTGCTGTAGTGTGATCTCTGAGTTGGTATATTTAATTAGCAGGGGTTATTGGTGGGGACTTTTTTTTTGTTATTATATTTTTTTTATTTTGAAGTTTCAAAACTTTGATCTTATGGTCACGACATTAAGAAATTTGAAGTTTTGAAAGTTCAAAACTTAGAAGTAGACCCATATCCAGCCATCCATCCTCAACCCCTTTTTACCATTTTGCACATGGGCTTGGGGTGTCACTTCAACAGTGACAATTATCTCGAGCCAAGTTTACACCACCAGGTGGCTAGCCCTGCCTCGGTAGTTCATCTGTACCACTCATTCTCACATACACATGCACCTACGGCCAATTTAGAGTGTCCAGGCCATCTACTGCATGTTTATAGAATGTGGGAGGAAACCTAAGTGACCACAGGGAGGAAATGCAGACTCTGCACAGAAGGCACTCCATGATCCATAACAAAACCTCAAGGAAAGGCAGAAATATAGTATTTCAAAGACAGGTTCCAGTGGCTTTTATTCATAAACTTTTAGTGCTGCAGGCTAACATTTTGAGTTATACTGTTTTAATTTTGGGTGCTCTAAGAGAACTATAGAGGCCTAAAGTACTTCTTTACTGAGGTGCCAATACATCATTATTTGTCACCCTTGATGCCAGTTTAGAGTAATTTGCAGTAGTGAGTGTAAAAAATTGCAGCTGTTTGCTTGTTTTTTTGTTTGTCCTTCACAGTCATTGTCCATGCCGGTGTGAACGACCTGAGACGTACCTCCCTGGACTACATGAAGAGACACAGAGGAGCTCTCTGATTATGTAGCCCAGGCTGGTATGACCCTGACCAGCATCTTACCCTCACCAAGAATGATGCCACAGTACAAAGACAAAATGATCAGTTTTAACAATTGGCTTAATTACTGGTGTCATTCTAAGAGGATCCAATGTCTGTCTGCTTGGGATGACATGCTTGATGAGCCACGCTGCTTCGCAAGGGATGGCTTGCACCTGTCACCCCTGGGCTTCCGGATATTGGCCAAGGCTCTTGCTACCCCCATAGTGCCATTTTTAGGCAAGGCTCAAAAGACAAACCCACCTCCCTAGAAAACACAAGTGGAAAAAACTAAGGGTAATGCTGCTCAATGCCAGAAGTCTAAACCTCAAGATGCATGCTCTCGAAGCCCTCTTCAGTAAGGAGAACATTGATGTCTGTGCAGTGACTGAAACCTGGTTCAAGGCTCCTGAGAGCACCCCAGAACTACCAGGTTTTACCTGATATCATGCTTTCCGGCCCCAAAACTTGGACCGAACCACAAAAGGAGGGGGAGTATCCATATTCATCAAAGATACCCACACCTCCAGGTTAGTAGCAACGCACGAAGCATCGGAGACCATCCAGGTGCAACTCACCATAGGCAAAACTGCCCTACAGTTTGTAGCATGCTACAGACCACCCTCTCAAACTCAGGAACCCCACTCAGCCTTCCTGAAGACACTAGAGAGTATGAATGTCTCTCCAAATACCATCATATTGGGAGACTTCAGCTACCCAAACATAGACTGGGAACATTACTCAAGCCCCAACACCCTAGCCCAAAGGTTCCTAGAATTCATAAACTCAAATGCGATGGAACAACTAGTCACCATTCCCACAAGAGGAGATAATATACTAGACCTGATCATCACAAACATGGGGACAAAATGCTCCACACCAGAAGTATACCCCTCATTGGTGAGATCAGACCATAAATGAATCTCACTGTAAATCCACATCCCGCCCCCACCCCCTGCACAAAAGACCACAGTGAAGAACTTCTCAAAAGCCAACTTCACACTTCCTAAGACTGAAGTGGTATCCTTCAAGGCCCCTGGGCCAGTGGAAACCACAACCCACACCACTGTATCCTTTATAAATGCCTTCTACGGGCACCTTCAAGAATGCATGGATCATGCAATCCCAAATAAAACCAAGACCCATTCCCCCAAAGGCAGGCGCCCTGTCTGGTGGACCCCAGCCATTAACAAACTTTACAACAGGAGGAGGAAGCTACTACATGACAGAGCAAAATCCCTAAAAGGGAAGGCATCTCTGATCAGTACTAGCAAAAAACTACGATCACTCATAAAATCATCCAAGGCCAACTTTGAAAGAAAAATCGCAAAAGACACAAAAGACAATCACAAGGCCTTCTTTAGCTATGTTAGAAACCTGGGTGGAAACTTCCAGATATGCTCAGAGTTAGTCCAAAATGACACAAAATACACTGAACCCAAACATTGCCAACATTCTGGCAGACAGGTTCAGTGCAAATTTCTCCCCCCCCCCCCAAAAGGAGAAATATCTATCCCAACAGAGTGTAGCCTCCCAAACATCTCAGATGTCCAAGTGAGAGCCGCCCTCTCCAAAGCTAAAAACACAGCATCAATGTGACCAGACGGTGTCCCGGGCTGTGTGCTACATGAACTCCAAGAGGAACTAAACTCGCACATAAGCTGCTGTTTAATCTTAGCCTTACGACAGGATACGTACCCAAAGAGTGGCGTACAGCAACAGTGGTCCCACTCCACAAAGGCGGTGCTTCTACCGACCCTGGAAATTACTACCCCATAAGCTTGACAAGCCTGGTCTGCAAAGCTATGGAAAGGATCATTATGGAACTCATAAACAAAGACATTGGGGACCTACAGACATTGGATCCTACCCAATTTGGCTTTGTCAAGGGCAGATCCTGCCTTTTGAACTTGGTCGACTTTTTTGAAACAGTCACTAAGGCCATTGATGAGGGTAAGGCAGTTCACACAGCCTACCTTGACCTTGCAAAAGCCTTCGACACAATACCCCACTCGGGCATCATAGACAAACTCACCAGCTTAAATGTAAACCCATATGTCACAAGATGGGTTGCAAACTGGCTCAAGGACAGAACCCACAGGGTCAGAGTTGCTGGAGCCATGTCAGACTCTAAGCCGGTCACAAGCGGTGTCCCACAGGGCTCAGTCCTGGGACCCCTCTTGTTCGGCATTTATTTTTCTGAGGTGCAGGCAAACATAGGAGGATTGTGGCTGACAACGTTCGCAGATGACTGCAAACTGGGTGCCATAATTGATACTCCAGCGAACACAAGCATCCTTCAGAGAGGCCTCATAGAAACGGATAACTGGTGCCAGAGCCATGGCCTTAAGCTGAACGCCAAAAAATGTATAGTCCTACCCTTTGGGAAAAACAAGGTACCCACAAATTACCACATAGGTGGCAATCCATTAAGTATGGAAGAGGTAATCAGGGACCTAGGGACCCAAGTTGACAGTAACCTCTCATTTGACACTCACATTGCCAAAGTGGTTAGGAAGACCTTCTATATTGTCCACCTTATCATGAAGGGATTCACATCTAGATCAAGAGAGGTCATTGTGCCCCTGTACTCTTCTATTATCAGGCCCATGATTGAGTACAATGCCCCATTTGGGATGCATCTTACCCGACACCTGCAGCAGTTGGAAAGACCCCAAAAGTTCCTCACCAAGAGGATAAATGGTCTCAAACATATGTCATATACTACTCGGCTGAGGAAACTCCAGCTCTATTCAGTCGCATACCGCCTACTCAGAGGTGATCTATGCCTGACGTACAAGGCCATGTCCAATCCGGAATTAATGGACATGCTCCACCTCAGAAAATCCAAATCCACCAGAGCCACGAGAGCAAGAGAATTGAACCTCAACACAGAAATAAATAGGGTGTGCTGGAGGGACAGATTCATAACCCAGAGGCTCCCTACACTCTGGAACAGAATCCCAGTCCATGTTAGAGAAATCTTAACGAGTGGATGGGAGATCGTAGGTTTACCCCGGGGGTCATCTCTGTGTCACTACTAGACAGAAGCACAGTAAACTAAACCCTAAATGGGGCATAGTATTCTCATCCTAAGGGGTGGTGAAAGCCACATACACTCTGGCTAGGCTTATAAATGCCCTAGGGCAGATAGCCTAGTATGAACCTATGAACCTATGAGCAACATAACATTTTGCTGTGAAACTGCAGACATTTGTTTTTTACTGGGCAATAGCTGTACATTAATACTTTGTTGGAGAACATTTGTTCCCCACTAGGGAGATGATGTACATTTAGCTTATTATTTAACTAGTCTTAAATTGCCTTTGTCTAGTCATCTTGTATTTTGAATAGCAGTTTTGAAGTTATATGTTGCTTGTTTCTTAGCAGTGATGTTACACTGGTTACTTGGAGTATGAACAATTTATGCTGCAAAACTGTTTTTTAGTTCTGTTTTTGACTGTAGAATATGGAAGAGCAGAGGAATCTAGAATGTCTAGCTCTAGAGCACATAGACTCCATAGGCATAACTACACCCAATGTTAGTCTAAGTGCCAAATAGCAAGAACATTTCCTGATATCTCTGTGCTGATTCATGACTAGAAACCAAAAGATCCACAGGTATTGTCCGTATTTATTTGTGTAGTTTGTTTACTGGGGTACTGCACAGTTCACAATAGCCCATTTGCAGGCACAGACCAGGAATAATATATATTAATATGCATATATATATTGCACATATAATCATTAGTCTGTAATGGCAAGGACTGGATTTGTTGTGTGTTTTCTATGACAGAAGCCTGAATGGCTTATTTTGGTGTGGGAAGTGGATACTCTTACAGAAGCCAAACAAATTTGTCTAGTAGAGATTTACAGTCCACTAACACAGGGACCCCTTTATGATTGGTAATGACCATCTCATTACAGTATCCATCTTGTTTTGACAGTTGTTAAAATTCCTGTCAGCATCTATTTAGTCAGTCATTTAGGACAATGATGACAGAACAACAGTTAGCCTGAAACCATAGCTGAACACAGAAATTCACTGATGATCAGGAAACAGTAACTTCAGAAGGATGTGTGAATTCTCTTTCTCTGAGACCAGCCTAGAACATCTGGCCAATTCTGTTGCCAGAATTGCAGGCAGCTTTTCTTGAAAAAATGGAAATATAAACCTGCTTGTGAAAACCTATGTGGATTAGGAGAAGATGTCTAGCTTGTAAAGGACGTATAACTAAAAGGCTTACAAGAGAAGCACTTTATTATTATTATTATGCAAATATGAATGCAGCTGCATAAAAAATAAGTGAGATAAAATGATCTTGAACAGCACATCTCTCCCACATTAATTTACTTATGTAACTACAAGCGGTGTTGCCATACAAAATTGCAGTGTGACCATTTAAAACAAATTGACTGAATTAATTGCCAGGATGCTTTTAAAAATAAATGTGTTTGTGATCTTGAATTGCTGACTTTTACCTGTGATTTTTTTTCTGGGGATTTTCCATTTTGTGACTTAAAACCTGCATGTAATAAGTCCATGTCTGCACTTCCTGACTACTGTGTCTTTATTGCTGTTTCATTATTTGACGTGCAGTTTATTGCAGTAATGTCTACAGTGCTGTTTCATTGTTTAGCATTTAATATAGTTCATTAAAGTTATTTTTCTACTGTAATTATTGTATGAAGTATGGCTATACTGGATGTAAGATGCAGAGTACATGTTTTGTTTATCATTTTTTGGGCTTTGTAGTAGTGTAGTACCTTGCAGGCTGCTCTGCGCAGATGTGGGCATAGTTTTGGTGCTTGACATGTTAAAGGGGCATGTCATCATGTAGGAAACATGCATGATTGACAATCATGCAGATGCCTCATAGATATTCATTGTCTATTCGTACTTTACCCTTTTCCTCAATGTAGTGCAATCTCAGAGTTGGTATATTTAATTTGGGGGGTTGTAGGGGGTTCCCCCCTGCAAAAATGAAGGAAAAAAATATTTTCAGTTATAGCGCTATTATTTTTTTTTTCCGTCATTCTTACAGGGGGCAAGTTCCCTTGCACCCCTCCCCAAATTAAATATACCAACTGTGAGATCGCACTACATTGAGGAAAAGTGAAACATACAAATAGACAATTAATATTCATGCTGCCATCGGTATGAATATTACTTAAGTTTACTAAAACACCAATTGTTGAACGGTGGGCAGAGTTTAGGCAGAACTTGTTACTGCACATCCTGTGAGGTACTGCACTAACACAAGTGGGTGGCCACAGTGGCATACTGTAGACATACAAAGACATACTGTAGGTGGATTGGACACTCTAAATTGGCCCTAGGTGTGAGTGTGTGCATGTGTATGCCTTCTGTGGAAGGTTGGATGTCGGGCTGGCAACTCGACACCATAAAAATCACCACTGCCAGTCATGAGCGGACAGGTGATCTGCTGTGGTGACCCCTAACAGGGAAAAGCCGAAAGAAGAAGAAAAAGAAGTAGCAATAACTGCAGTAACTGTGTTCTAGGACTACTCCATGGCTGATAAAGCAAATTGGATGTGACTTAACATGTGCCATCCAAAATGTTCTTACTTGTTTTAAGCTTATCTCTTCACTTTTTTCTTGTTTCCTTAGTAAATATCCAATTCCTAAGCTCTTCTTATGCATTCCTCATGTTTTATTTGCTTTTTGGCAGCTTGTGCTCCAAAACCACTACTAGACTGGAACTTAATTTCAAATAGTGTCAGAAATAATAAGTATATATAATACCGTGTATGCTACATTGTCAATTCACACAAAAATTTATAGTACTGTGTAGCACACAAAAACACAGACTTGGTTTCTAATTTTAGTGCTGCACCTGCTCTTTTTTATTTTATCTTTACAATTACCAGTGACAAACTTAACAGTTGCAATAATAAGAAAATAGTAATAATGTCTTGTTGAGGTATGTCTCTTTGCTTGTACGAAAGCAAAGGAAGAATTTAAATGAAAAGAAAATAAAAGAATGAAAAGTGTTATTCTGAGCAGATAATACAGATTTGATGAATAGGCCCAACCATCCATGGATGCATAATTGTTAGTAGTCATTCTGTTTGATTTATTTATCTTTTGTCTGTGTAACTGCCACTCTGACTGCTTCTGTGATTGTGTCTCAGTCTGTTTATTTCTTTGAGAGATAAGTGGACTGAACTAGGAGAGCTCTTTTTTCATTCCCCAAAGTCTAGTTCTGTCAGAGTTGAGGTTCTGGGGTGCTCCTACCTTCTTCGAGGACGTCAGCCCTGAGGGAGTGGGGAAGGGTGTCCCAGGAACCTTCGGCTTTCCAGGTTTTGGAAAAGGCCTTCTCTGCAGGCAGAGCACCAGACTCTTTCACTTCTGCTCCTTCCCATGTTCCTGCATTGGATCTGGTTCTTGAACCTTCCATTTCTGTCCAGGGTCATCCCGCTTCTAGGGACCTCCAGCCAACTGAGGTGGCCCCTTCCTCTTCCAGCTCCTTCCCTGTATATCACACAGAGGAAATCCCACAGAAGAGGAAATGCAAGAGGAGGCACTTGGACTTCCCATTGGAGTCCTTTACTGAGGATATGGACTACGATGAGGGAGAAGGGTCTCCCAGATCAGCACTGGACTATGTCTCCTTTCCAGACGTCTTGGAAATTTTAAAGCAAAGTTGTGGCTGGTTGTCCAAAAACCCTTCTTTGGAGGAGTCCTTATTCCTGGAGGTGTTTGGGGTGGGCCTGTCTACATCTTAGGTAGCCCCCCCAGTGGACAATCTTTTAGATCTTGTCGCAGCTGGGCCGGAAGGAGCCAGATACCATTGAGCCAGTACCAAAGCACCCAGACAAAATCCTTTCTCCCACCAAAGATCAAACCTTTTGGAGTAAGGGCATCCCAGTTGATGCTGTCTGTGGTGGTGGCAGCAGCTATGAAGGAAGAGCTTGCAAAACAGAGCTCTACTGTCCACCTGCCAAACAGGGAGTCCAGAGTGCTGGACAGGTTCAGGAAATGCAGCTTTGCTTCGGCGGCTTTTTCACTTAGAGCACTTAATTACTCGGCACAGTTTATTCACCTACAGAGAGACCTAATTAAAGAACTTTCTGAGTTCTCCGCAGTGTGCATGCCTAAGGCGAATATTGATAATGTTTCTCCAAAGCTGACCACTCTAACTTCCCTAACAAATTTTTCCATGAGACTTGTTTCCCATTCAGCGAAAGGATTCATAATGGCAGCTGGCACAGGCATTGAGATATGTAGACATGCATGGATGAGGCCTTGTGATTTTGCGGGACCTTTTAAGATATATTTTGTCAATGCCCCTTTTGGTGGTTCTTCCTTGGTCAGACCATCAGTTAAAGAAACCCTGACTCGCAGTAAGCAAGAAGGTAAGACCTTGTTTGCCGTGTAGATCAAGATGTTCTTAGTGTTTCACTGTTGCAGTCATGACATTTGGGTTATCTGCTTGCAGTAGCCCTCAGTCGGCCTGATTAACAAAGTCTTGGGTCCTGCGTATGTTGCTGTCTCTTCTTCCATGACATCAGGTCCTCAGGGTTATAAAACATGCAGCCGACGTCATTACATCAGTCTTTCTTGCCATGCGGTGCATGAAGCAGAAGCAGTTCACAAGTGCCGGTCGGCTGACTCCTGAAATTTTCATTTTTGAGTTTCAGAACTGAAGTCTTCAACTAAAAGCTAAGTACCTGGCGAAAGATTTTACTCTTCTAACATTCTGGAAGAATCACACCAAGTTCTTGTAAGCAAGTAAAACAGCTTTATTTTACATGCATGGAGACCTGCTACATGATAGTAGTATGCCAGCAGTCTGGCTACTTGTACTTTGAGTTCTGCTTTTATAGACCCTTCTGCACGTACACACACGTAGCACACAGGACATTCATCAGAAAGTGATAGTTTGATTACTTGTTTTTACCAGCTAGTACCACAGTTATTCTTGCAACATTAACTTTCTTATCAGCAGTTTAAGATTAACTCCTGCATTCCTCAGTTATCAACACATTCCAGAACATTTCAGTTTGCACGCAGTGAACATTTTTCTGCTTAACCCTTTATATACAGAATACAAAATATGTTGAACTTCAGTATTTTTCCACATTTCCCCCTTACAACATTTTGTATACTGTTTATTTTACACAATCCCAGATACGCTTTATACCTTTTCATAATCAGAAAAATATGCTTTTGTAGCATTGGCAGAGATAACCCTTGATATTATTATTTTGATACATGGTATGCAACAGCAGCCAAGCAGCAAAAATATGACTGCACCAACACATATAGCAATTAAGATGTTTATTAACACAGAACCCCAGTTTCCGAACAAGTTTTGGAAAAAGTCAGTCAAGGGGTTTGGACCAGGTTTAGTCAGTTCAGAAACTTGTTGGATTATTTCAAGATGACTCTGAATTTCGTGCTCGTGGTCAGGAATAAATGAGCAGCACTCCTCGTGTATGAGAGCGCAAGTACCTCCTTTCGCCGCTAGGGTGAAATCGAGCGCCATATGGTTCTGCAACACTACTGTTCTCATCGCCGTTAATTTGTCCGTCATCAATTCTAGCACTGAAAATGTCGCATTACTCAGAGTCTCTAACAGTTTTGACAGTTTTCTCAGTTCCCAGATGGACTTTACTGTCCCATACGCTGGCAAAATACCAACCCAAGCAATTACATCATCACCTAGGTCCATATGTGAGAGTCCTTTGCTGCTGACGTGTGCCAAGTCATGGTGATAAATCCATGACGCATCAATGTTACCTACGGGATTAATAGGTTTGTTAAGAGAATGTGCATTTCGTATTTTACCTTGAGGTAATGCATTCACATGTCTAATAGCTGGTATCAGATATCCCAAAAAAACAACTTCCTGACCAGCCATATGGTAACCATTTGTATGCTTTCCTACCACAAATAAAATAACAATCATTCATTTTGAGGGTGATATTGGTTGGAAATTCATAACTCCCATTTGGCTTTAGCCCCTTAAATAACAGGCCATATACATACAGCATTTTTTCAACAAAACTAGTATCATTTACATTGATGTCTTTTTTTATAGCTCCAAACTTGGTCTCACACTGCCCTTCTAGGGTACAATTATGAACTATTGTCAAATTACATTGGCTCAGCCCCACCTTAACTTTTCCAATCTTTTGAAAACACACTGTTCCGTTTTGGCGCCCCAGAAGAGGCAGCGCCACCTTGTCTCTCAGTGGTACTTCCGTGGTTTCAAACAACAAATTATTCCAAGTGTCATTTGTTCCCAGAGGGGCTGTCCCTAACATTAAGCCACTATGTACAGTAGGTATTGCAGTACATACCCAACAATTTGAGACATTCATTGAGGATGCATATGCATATTTAATCGCTTGATATGTATTAAAGTTTGGATGCCAGTTGGTGTGTTTGTCTCTTTTCGGATGGCTAGCTTCATTAGAAAACAGAAATGGCCAAAACAGAAATATTACAATCACAATAGTTATAAACAATAAAACATTGCAATAGAACCATTTTCTCTTATTTTCATTATTGTCCTTCATGGTTACTGCTGCCTATTTGTTCCTCAGGGGAATTCAGGTTTTTATCTAACTCAAAATGTTTTACAATTTTACAATGCGTTAGGTGGATCCATGAGGACCTTTCTTTAATCCGAACTGCCGTTGGAGTTGCGATCAACACCTGGTAGGGGCCCTCCCATTTGGGGGATGCCCAGTTCTTGCGCTTGATGATTTTGACCCAGACCCAGTCGCCTGGTTTGATTTCCGTGATTTTGTCGTCTCTTGAACCTGAAAAACAATCATTCGTTAAACAGCTGTTAGTATTGGTCAGCATTTTTCTCATGTAATCTGCTATCTCCTCACCCCCCTCACGTTCCGCAGGCAACAAGTTTTGCCACTGCGGGACGTAATAAGGTCTCCCGTACAATAACTCAAATGGGGTGACTCCTTTTGAGGTGGGAGTTGTCCGCATGGAAAGGAGGGCTAGAGGTAGACAGGTAATCCAAGACTGCTGTGTCTTGGCCATGAGTTTTCTCAACTTGCCTTTTAGAATGCCGTTGTGGCGTTCCACCCACCCTGCTGACTGTGGGTGGTAGGCACAATGGTGTTTCAGTTCAATTTGGAAAACTGTAGACAGTTTCTGAATGATTTGATTGACAAAATGCGTGCCGTTGTCAGAGTAGATGCGTGTAGGAAGTCCAAAGTGCGGGACGATGTGATTGACCAACATTTTAGCCACTGTTTGAGCATCCGGATGTGTCACCGGAAAAGCCTCAACCCACTTAGTAAATGCATCTACTATCACTAAAACAAACTTCTTTAGTTGTGCCGGGGTCAATTCGATGAAGTCCATACATATTGTATGAAATGGATAGGGGGGTGTTGGAAATGATGCTGGGGCAACTCTAACCCCTCCCCCGTGGTATTTAGCACATACTATGCAGGATAGACAAAAACGTTTTGCATATGCAATGAAACCCTTGGTCCAAAAGGTAAGGTGGATAATTCTAACCATAGCTGCAGGGCCCAAATGGGAAGGGCCATGCACGACTAGTGCTGCATACTTAAAAAGATTAGTAGGCAAAACATATTTATTATCTGGTCCCACATAGATTCCTTTGTTCTGTCTAACACCATACCTAGTCCAGCGTTGTTTTTCCTGTACTGTGCTAAGTTCCTGCATGACTTGTAAGGTTTGTAAATCAAACTTATCTGTTGGTTGCAATTCTGTAGGTGTGGTTTCAAGTGAAAAGGTACTGGACATAGCTGCCTCTTTGGCTGCTTTGGCTGCTAGGGCATTACCAAGTGATACCGGGTCCTTAGCACGGGTATGAGCAGCGCATTTACAGATGGCCAGGCCCCGTGGCCGTTGAACGGCTTGTAATAAATCAAGGATTATTTTTTTGTGCATGATGTCTTTCCCCGAGGTTGTAACCATCCCCCTATTTTTCCATTGCTGAGAAAACACATGTACCGTAGAGAAAGCATATTGACTATCCGTATAGATAGTGACATCCCTGTCCTCCGATAGGAGACATGCCCTTGTCACAGCAATCTGTTCCGCCGCTTGAGCGGATAAGTTCCCAGGGAGTGGTTTTGCCTCTATTATCTGAGTTGCAGTAGTGACTGCATACCCTACCTGCGTGGTGCCTGTTTCTGTTTTGCGTGCCGACCCATCTACAAACAGTGTCCAGTCCGCATGTAGTAAGGGTTGATCTTTAAGATCCGGTCTTGGTAGAACTTTAGAAGGTATGAGATCTAAGCATACATGCGGGGTACCGTCTTCAGCAACGGGTAGTAGTGTCGCTGGATTTAAGTTAGTGCATCTCTCAATTGTCATGTGCGGCTGTGATAACAGCGTAGTCATACAAGATAAATGTCTGCTAGGTGACAGAAATGTTAACTTGTCCTGCAGAAGGATGACTGCTACGGAGTGCGGGAATTTTAACGTAAGATCATGGAACAATACCAATGTGGCAGACGCTTGTACCGCCAGGGCGGCTGCAATTACTGCTTGCACACAGTGTGGTAATGCTCATGCTACTGAGTCTAATTTGCTAGAGTAAAATGCCAATGGTCTTAGCTTATCCCCATACGTTTGCATTAAAACAGATGTCATAAATCCCTGTTTGCAATCTACAGTCTGTACAAAGGTCTTACTGTAGTCTGGAAACCCCAGTGTCGCTGACCCAGCTATCAGTTGCTTGATTCTAGTGAATGCCTACACTGCCTTGTCTGTCCAGTGCAGCAAATCTTTTGCCGCCATCAGTATTGCAAAAATTAAGTCTGATAGCGGGTGCACTTCTTCGGCATAGTTGGGAATCCAACTACGACAGAAGTTCGTAATGCCTAAAAAGGACATCATTTCCTTTTTTGTAGTCGGCATGGGGGCTTGTAAAATAGCATTCTTTCTACTGTCATCTAATCGCCTGCCCTTCCCAGAGATAGTATAACCCAGGTAACGTACTTCTAATTTACAAAATTGTAACTTAGACTTATTTACCTTATGTCCTTTGTGTGCCAGAAAGTGTAGTAGTCGAATAGTCTCGGACTTACAGAGTTCTTCTGTAGTCGGGGCCAGGAGGATATCATCCACGTACAGCAGTAGGTGGCACCCTTGGGCGGGTTGGAACTGAGCCAAATTGGTGGACATCTCTTGTGAGAAGATGGTCGGACTTTCGCAGTATCCCTGCTATAACCTGGTATAGGTATAACGCTTGCCCATAAACGTAAATGCAAACCAAAATCTACTATCTTCCTGCAAGGGAATGGAGAAAAAGGCATTACTGATATCAATTACAGAAAAGTAGTTATCCGTTGGAAGGATATCGTTCAGCAGAATAGACAGATCCGGGACCATGGGGGCCCGGGGTACCACTGCGGCATTTATTGCCTGTAAGTCTTGTACCATCCTCCATGTCCCATCCGTTTTTTTTACTGGAAATAAGGGCGTATTACACGGTGAGTCTGTGCACGGAATTAATACTCCAGCTTTCAAAAGTGCTGTGATTACCGGTAAAATGCCCTCCTCTGCCTTTCTGCTCAGGGGATACTGCCGTTTATGAGGTCTAAATTCTGACTTGGGCGTAATCTTTACCTGTCCTGCCGTTTTAATCAGTCCGATATCGTGCTGACCCTGCGACCATAACGAGTTTGGAATCGTCTGCAATTGAGATTCCTCCATAGGGGTAAGGAGACATAGTCATAATGTCCCAGGGGATTGTATTGGTTCGTCTTCCCAGAGGTGCACGGTCGGTCTGGCTTGTGTAACCCAGTTAAGTTTTTGAACCTGAACGCCTTTACCTGCCGACTGTTCTGGTGTCCATCCTTCCCATTCAGTTATTTTCTTACCCACGAGGTACCATGACATTCCTTCACCCTCTGTG
Organism: Protopterus annectens; assembly: GCF_019279795.1. Classification (NCBI taxonomy): domain Eukaryota; kingdom Metazoa; phylum Chordata; order Ceratodontiformes; family Protopteridae; genus Protopterus; species Protopterus annectens. The sequence goes on from NC_056744.1 coordinate 861,637,631, forward strand.
ACTGAAATATGTATGGTTAATTCATTCTTATATAGCAGTTGCATATCCCGTGTAAGGCTGCATCTGACTGCAGAATTACCTAGTGTGTCCCAAAAAAGGCTATGCAATACTAGTTTGGTGAGTTTAAAACTAAGAAATTTCTTTTCGTATTCTAAATCAGGTCCGGCACATCTTCTGTAATACATCGTGCAATGTAATGGATCTGACATCTTTGGATTTTCTATTCCGTATTTGCTTAATGCCAAATTTGTAAGATCCGTCACTACACTCTGGGGCCCTGTCTCTATCAAATCATTACTATACCAGTAATGTAGATCTCCCTGCCCCTCTAATAGCATTGCACTATTTGGTTCAATTCTCCTTGCCACCATCCCAGTGGAGGTTGGGATGGCTGCTATGCTGAACACTTGCATTAAATCTCTTCCTAGTAAATTTACTGGGCAGATTTTTGAAATTATTACTCGGAACCGTATGGTTGGGTTCATCTCTGGGTCAGTAAACCACAGAGGTTTGGACAATGGCTCTTTGTAAATATGACCATTTGCTGCTTTTACAAGCACATATTCATCCGAAGTAACATCGGATGATATGGCAGTACTTTTGACTAACGTTCGTGAAGCCCCTGAGTCACAGAGAAATTCTATGTCTCGGCCCTCAACTTGCAATGTGATCACTGGTTGGGATTCCAATTGCATAGTTGATGCTAGTGCTGTTAGATTTACCATTTGATATTCCTCATTTTCTGCCATTTCCTGTCCCCACCCATCGTTTTCACTTGTACCTACTTCCCCATTCTCACTTTCTTCTTCTTCCTCATACCCTCCATCTACGTCTTCCTGACCGTCATATAGTCATGCGGTACTACCGGAAGCAGCCATCGGTTTCTCCGGTCCTCTGCAATCTCTGGCGAAATGTCCCTTCTTACCGCACTTAAAACATTCCCCCCTCTTTTGCCTACCTTCGAAATCCTCGGAATGACTTGCGTCTCCCCGTCCTCGTCCTCTTCCTCTTCCCCTGCCACGCCCTCTTCCGCGGTTCGCGGAACCTTGAACTAACATTAAAGTTCCATCTTCACTAACTGTAAAAGTCTGGGCTTGTTTATCTTTTCCTTCAGGTATTTCTCAGCATGTCTAGCATACTCCATAAGGGGCTGTAGACGCGCTGTCCTGTGTGTGATCATATGCTTTTGTATAAAGTTACCAATGGCTGTCTTGCAGCCCTTTAGAAATGCATTTTTCAATTGCTGTTCATAGGGCGGGTCATTTTCCTGATTTTCTACCTTAATCAACCCACTATGAGCATCAAAACATTGTGTGAGATGATGTAGATAATTGTCTATGGTTTCGTCATCTGATTGAACGCATTGATTAATGCAAGTCCAATCTGCCTTGGGCTTCCAATGTTCTTCTGTTTTATCTAAGAGAGTCTTTATTCTGGTTCTACACACTTCGGAGTTAAACGGCATGGCTCTTCCTTCCCCTGGTAGCAGGGGGTCCCAATTTCTGCAAATAAGGTGCCAATCTGGTCCTAGGGTTTGCCTTATTACTTGTTCAAATTCTACAGCGTTTAATCTATAACTCTTTCTCATGCCCCCTACGTCTGTACGGAATTTACGCATATCTACTTTCGGATGGGGAATCCCCTCTACCGCTTTTCGGATGCCATTACGGGTCCACGGTCGGTAGACCAATATTGTAGGACCCTCGCCTTCTGCGCCTGCTTGAGGATTTGCCACTTCTATCAGCGGGTATTCCTCTCCTTCCTGATCTACCTTTTCCTTAATTGTCCAGTGCCCTTTTCTCCTAATACTTCCGTTGCGTAAGTCAAGAGTGTTGGCGGGCTCTCTCTTTAATATAATACTTGGCGTGGGGGGGGCCACCCACCGAAGCCTGGTATTGTGGTGGGTCCTGGTTGGGGGGCACCTCGATAACCTGTGCAGGGTCTGGATACTGGATGGGAGGGGCCGAGGGATTCTGGTGACTATGACTGCCTGTGGAAGTTTCATTATCTTCCTTTTGAACAAAGTACACATCTCTTACACTTGAATTACCACACGCTTTTTTCAAATTTTGTTCCCTATGTCTCTTATTTGCTTCCTCCAGCCATTTCTGTGCCTGGGGAAACCCCACCTTCTTTTGATTCCTTGTCTTATTTCCTGCCTGTTTGCGCAGTAATCTTACTAGATTTTGACATTCTGACTTATTTAAACATCCACTAAACCCATGATCTTTTTTCCATTTATCTAAATATTTTACGTTCTTTGGGTGTAAATCAAACAAACTTTTCATCTTCAGTTTTGTCGTCGCCTCTGGCGCAACTGGTTCCTGTTCCCATTTCTCTTACGAGAAACTATTCCTGTTCCTGAGATCTCTTGTATGTGGAATCTATTCACATATACTCCTTATATTTGAGAAAATTTAATTTCTCCCTTGACTAGTCCCTTAAAATTTAGACAAAAATTCCAACCAGAAACAAAAAAAATAACGTTTTGCTTACATTTGTGATTCCTCCGCCCTGTTTCGCTGCCACCTCACGGATTGAATCTGGAAAGAGTGACTGGCCTCTAATTTCGACCTGTTTCAGTCGGAGGTCTTTCGTTCGAGGAGAGCCCGATCTCTCTCCACCTGCGCAGGTTTTCAGCCTCTCTTTGTTCGATTCGCGCCGTGTAGGGGCCGCCCCAACATTGGGCGCCAGTTATGTCGAAAGATTTTACTCTTCTAACGTATTCTGGAAGAATCACACCAAGTTCTTGTAAGCAAGTAAAACAGCTTTATTTTACATGCATGGAGACCTGCTATATGATAGTAGTATGCCAGCAGTCTGGCTACTTGTACTTTGAGTTCTGCTTTTATAGACCCTTCTGCACGTACACACACGTAGCACACAGGACATTCATCAGAAAGTGATAGTTTGATTACTTGTTTTTACCAGCTAGTACCACAGTTATTCTTGCAACATTAACTTTCTTATCAGCAGTTTAAGATTAACTCCTGCATTCCTCAGTTATCAACACATTCCAGAACATTTCAGTTTGCACGCAGTGAATATTTTTCTGCTTAACCCTTTATATACAGAATACAAAATATGTTGAACTTCAGTATTTTTCCACAGTACCCCATTGGGGAAACATTTTCTTGCTCTAAACTGATGTCAGTAAATGTAAATAATTGCATTTCTTGTGGAAAGCAAATACCTCATAAAGATTTTTATTCGTACTGTATTCCTTGCCTAGGCCCTGACCACGACATACCTTGCTGTTGGTTTAGTGCCTTATTTAAACCAAGAACTATCCGTCATCGGTATATTTGCACTTCTAAATATTTTGGTGCTCGGTTCAATTATCCTGATATGTCTTCGGTAAGCCATCCGACTACTGACATTCTGAAAAAACGCAAAGATAAAGACAGAGACAGGCCGCCTAGGTCCAAAGCTGCTGATGACACTTCTCCTAAGCCAGTCGCCAGTTCGCTGGTACTCAGTGAGGCACTTTCGCAGTCCCCGATACCCACTACTTCAGATTTGCAGGCCTCTACTGAGACCCATTTGGAGTCCGGCATGCTGCGAGATGCTTCAACTGTGGAACCTGCAGATGTCTCTACCTTGGATGGGTCCGGAGCCACTGTGCAGGCACTAGCTTCTGAGGGTGCATTCAGGCCTACTGACTTGCATATTAAACTGGCACCATCTTCTTCTGCAAGGCCTAAAACTCAAACCATGCCTAGAAAACTGATGCCCAGACCACATGGTTAAGCCTCTATGCCTAAAGAACAAATGATAAGAATGACTGAAGACCTTATTACTTTAATCAGGGGAAGCCAACCTTCCCCCTGTAAGAGACCTAGGACTGAATTTGCTTATGATACTTCTGACCAGGATTCTGAAATTTCTGTTTCCTCTAATGACCAGGATTTACCCTTATCTACCTATGAGGATTCTGATGCTGAGGACTATATTCCCTCAGCCCCCCCAAGAAGATTTCTCTTTTGGTGAAACCTTGCATACTCTCAGGGAGCATTTTCATTGGGAAAAATCAGGATTTCTCTGATTCTAAAAAGAGGCTTAGGGGTTTCTTACTTCTGCCCCAGCACAGGCCTGTAGCTATACTTCCTGTACTGGACATTGTTGATGATGCCTTTTCGGAATCTAGCATGGCCCCTGACTCTTTACCTCCTGCTTCCAGAAAACCTGATAGATATTACAGGGTTCCTGACTCTCAAGTTCCTTTTCAAAAATCCTACTGTCGATCCTGAAACCATTTCACAGGGACCCCAGGGCATTAAAGCTACTACTGCCAAAAATCCTACCCCCTCTGCTAGAGACTCCAGGGCGCTGGATAGATAGGGTAAGAAGGTATGCACTTCTGCAACTTTGGCCATTAGGGCCTTGAATTGCCAGTTTCATATTTTAAAGTATCAGCTGCATATTATTGTATTGCTTAAATGGAAAATGATGTTGACTCCTGATTGTGCTGAAAATAAAGATTTACATGATTTTTATGCATTCTGCTGAACAAGTTGGTAAACATACATTGCACTGTGGTTTTGATTCACTAGAGGCATCTTGCAGGGCTGCAGTAACTGGGCCTGTACTTCAAAGGCATGCTTGGCTTAAGGAGCAGTCCTTGCCAGATCATGTTAAAGCAAAATTACTGGATGCTGTCTTAAATCAGGGCCACCTGTTTGGCAACAAGGCAGAAGTTCTTAAAAAGATGAAGGAAAAAGCTAAATCTATGCAAACTGTTAAAGACTTTTTACAAGTACAACCTCCAAGGTTTAGTAGGCATTGGCCTTCTAAGAATAGGTCCTTTCCTGTCTCTTCCAGACTTCTCAGTCCAAACCCACATCCAGCAGAGAACCCAGGCTTCAGTCCCAGGGGACGCACAGGACTAAGCAGTGGGGGCTTCCACTTCCAAATTTGGGAGTAATAAACCTCCCCCTATGGTAAACTGTCTCAATGACTTATTTTTAAAACTTTTAAGCACTTCTCAACTGACTGCCCCTTTGGGGGGAAAGATTGCACTTCATGCAAAGAACTGGGGACTCATTACCCAGGACAAATGAGTTTTTAATATAGTGTCCCAAGGATACAGATTTCACTTCCAGACATCACCAACTCCAAGCGGTTGGCCGGATCTACCTCCAAAGCAATGGGAAGAAGCCCAAAAGTAAGTATTCTCTGTCTTAAGCATAGATGCTATTCAGTTGGTACCAGAAGAGAAAAAGGGACAAGGTTTCTACTCAAGATTTTTCGTGGTTCCCAGAAAAGACAATTCATGGCGTTCTATCCTGGACCTGCCTACTCTAAACACCTTTTTGGTGATTCCAAAATTCAAGATGCTGACTCTTCATCAGTTGCTTCCTATGCTAAGCAAAGATGCCTGGTTGGCAACACTAAATTTAAAGGAAGCATACCTGCACATCCCAATCAGGGAATCTTGCAGAAGATACCTATGCTTCAAAGCAGGCTACATGCACTATCATTTCTCTGCACTGCCCTTTGGCTTATCTACTGTACCCAAGGTATTCACAAAGTGCCTAGCTGCAGTCATTGCATTTTGCAGGCAAAGAAATATTTAAATATACCAATACCTGGACGATTGTCTAATTCAGACAGAAAACCAGGACATACTTTTGAATCATCTGGCTTTTGTACAGAGGGTGCTAACTTGTCTGGGGTACACCATAAACGAAAAGAAATCACACCTGGTACCCTGTCAACAAATTATATTCCTGGGAGTAAGCTTGAAAACAACTTCCCAGATGGCTTTCCTCACACCAGAGAAACAAATTCACTTGACAACCTACTTCAAACAAGTGGTCACAAAAACCCTGCTATCTGCAAGGCAAATACTACAAGCCTTGGTGTTCATGGCCACCTTCATTCTTATAATTTCATATGCAAGACTGCATATGAGGAAATCTAAAAAGACTATGGTGTCAACATTCTCCGGATCTAGAAGCAATGATTCCTATCATTTCTTGTCTATGCCTAGAGTTCCTTTGATGGGCAGAGGCCTGCCACCAAAACAAGGGACTACCATTCACACTACCCTCTGCCGCCTAAACCCTAACAGACGCATCAGACTATGCATGGGGGAGCGCACCTGGCAGGGAAGTGCATTCAGGGCAAATTGAACCCAATTCAAATGCACCTTCACATCAGTCATAAAGAAATGTTAGCTGTACAGAATGCTCTGACAGCCTTCAAGGACCACAGTCTTCCAGGAAAATTAATGGTAAAGACAGACAACACCACTGTTATGTGGTACATAAACAAGCAGGGGGGGGGGTACACATTCTTACTCCCTCTGCAGATTAGCCATGGCATTGTGGAACACAGCCTTGAGCTACCAAGTACATCTACAAGCTCAATTCCTGCCAGGAAAACTACATACACTGGCAGATGGACTAAGCAGAACTCTCATGGACCCACATGAGTGGAAACTGGAACCAAGGATTTTCAACATGTTGACAAGCAAATGGGGAACCACAGATATAGACCTGTTTGCCTCCCCCCAGAACTATCGATTGGAAAAAGTTTGTGCAAGGACTCCCCACAGACAAGCTTGGAAAGTGGATGCTCTGTCCTTCAGCTGGAAAAACCTATCAGTTTATGCCTTTCCCCCTCTGCTTCTGCTCTCCAAAGTACTACTAAAGATCAAACAAGACAAACCAAGGATGATTTTGATTGCACCAGCCTAGCCACGCCAACTCTGGTCCCCTCTCTTGCACAGTGTCACTGTTGGCCCCATGGCACCTGCCTCAGACTCCTACCCTGCTGTCTCAGCAGGAGAACCAGATTCTGTACCCTCCGCTTCAAACACTGAACCTAGCAGCCTGGCTAATTACCTAAGCTCTCTTTTACCATCCCTCAGTAAACCAGTGATGGATGTCATTTTAGAGGCAAGGAGGCCTAGTACTAGAAAATCTTATGCTGAATAATGGAAAAGATTCTGTGCATGGAACCATTCTCAAGGGATGAGCACAGCAGTGCCCAATTTACCTCAGATTTTACAATGCTTAACTGAGATGCTTCACAAGGGCCTGTCTTTTTCCTCAGTAAAAATTCACATGTCAGCCATTTCAGCTCATTATAACACAGAACCTCCCCTCTTCTCTCTTCCATTGCTCAAGCAGTTCCTCAGAGGGGCCAAAAATCTAGGACCACCCAGGAGAGCTCCAACTCCAGCCTGGGACCTTAACTTTGCATTGGAGAAACTCACCCTTCCTCCTTTTGAGTCAGCTGCTACTGCAGATTTAAAATTCCTTTTTTGGAAAACAGCTTCCCTTTTAGCCATCACTTCAGCAAGAAGGGTATCTGAATTACAGGCCCTTATGGTAGTGGAGCCTTTCATCATCTCTCATGTGGACAGGGTGTCCCTCTGGACCAATCCCTCTTTCATGCCAAAGGTGGTATCCAATGTGGCCTTTAATCAGTCCATTCATTTGCCTACCTTCTTTCCTAATCCACAGAACAAAGGGAAAGGGATACTGCACTCCTTAGATGTGCACAGATGACTTATATTCTACTTGGACAGGTCTAAACCTCAAAGGAAATCTGAACAACTGCTCGTGGCATTTGCTGCAGGGACAGAGGGGAAGGCTGTTTCAAAGTGAACTATCTCCAAATGGATAGGCCATTGCATTCACTTCTGCTATAAGCACCATGGAAAACCTATCCCAGAGGGGATCAGATCCCACTCAAGCAGGGCTGCATCTACCTCTACAGCCTTTCTCAGAGGTGTCCCTACCAGGGACATCGTAGAAGCTGCTACCTGGAGTTCTGTACATACTTTCACCAAGCATCACCATTTACCAATTTTCTCTAAATCCAGAGCTGGCTTTGCCACTGCAGTTTTGCAGGGCCTTATAGCTGGTCCTAATGCTATCTAAATTCCTCCTCCCATCCTTAGCTTTGAGAATCTACCCAAATGTAATGACTGCAACAGTGAAACACGAATAACATAGTACAGTTGTGTACACTTACCATAAATGTAGATGTTCGAGTGTATTCACTGTTGCAGTCCTGGTTACCCTCCTTCCAGCCCTCTGACTTCATTTGGCTATACCTCTTCTCTCCTTTTCAATGCTTAAAAGCTCTTTGGTGTATTTGCTTTTTTGTTTGAGGTATAACCTTGTATATTTATAGATTTAATTGTTTCCCATTAGGGGGGCACCTGACATCTGGTGCAAGAAAAACTGATGTAATGACGTTGGCTGCATGTTTTATACGCCTGACGACCTGACGTCATGGAAGAAGAGACAGCAACCGATGCAGGACCCAAGACTTTGTTAATCAGGCAGACTGAGTGCTACCTGCAAGCAGATAACCCAAATGTAATGACTGCAACAGTGAATGCACTCGAACATCTACATTTATGGTAAGTGTACACAACTGTACTTTTGTTTCTGGGTCAAGGCATTGCTGAAAAGCTTCTTGGCAGCTCTCAGAGAGATTATAGATTGGTGTTAGCAGCCAAGGTTCAGATGGGTTGCCTGCATCACCTGGAAATCAAATAAGGGAGGAGATGATTACTCATTACTACCTATGCCACTCTATAGCTAAAGAAATGAGTATGTTTAAAATAGTATGAATGGTTTGCATTTACCAACTAGCCAATTAGGTTTCTGTGAGGAATTCTACCATGCAGGAAGAGGAGACAATGTAAGCTTTTATGCCAAATGTGGAAATCTCTGCACTGCCAGGATGTTGGCCTGACATTTTGGAGATGCACCCCATGCATCACGCACTACCTGGCAGCTGGTGGAATACTAGCCCTTCCTGTTCTGATACCACTTCCCTAGTGGTCCAGATGGGATCCTAATAGCAACATAGTTGCAATTTATTACAGTAGCACCACAAGAAAACATGGCATGCACCTCATATCTGAGCCAGTACCAAGGCATGCATGACACTGACTCAGCCTTGAGGTGACACTGGGAAATAGATGTACTAAGCCACATATGCCAAGAGTACATTGAGGAACTCCTAAAGTATCCTCAAGGCAGAAGCCTGGGAAATACTCAACATGTCCCCATTTTGTCTTTGGAAGGTTCTTGTAACAAGTATAGTGAGTGCTGTACATACCTTAGCATCTACAGTATAGGGAAGTGACGCATTTCCCCAGTCCCTGTCTGTTGGCCTTACAAACTCACCAAAGCCCAAACTAGTTCTTGACTAATCTAAACTTGTGCAGTATTTCCTGATCAGCAGTATTCATGAAATGGCCTTTGCCTATGTCTTCATTTTTTTGGCTAATGAACGCTCGTTGCACCTGGTTTTGATGTGACTGTGACAAGCACCCAAGATTGAGAAACTGCTAAGCTGGCAGCAAATGCAAGCACTTTCTATTTTCTGGATAGAAGAGGCATGAAATCACCTTTTACAAATCTTATGTGAGTGGCTCAGATGCACATCAAAAAGCAACTGTGAATTGCTCAAATGCGGAAGAATTCCTAATTTGCCTTAAGATGGTCTCAAATTTTTCACACAATCCTCATTTAAATCTCATTATTCCCTCATTTGCATATGACTTTCTCAAACTGGTCCACACAGCCGTACCTAAGTGCATAAGACTTTCTCAAACTGGTTCAGACAGTAGTCTGTGATTCAGTCCTCAACTAATGCTCACTGTGCCTAACTGTAACAACTATGGCTACTACCATTTATGTGTGCAGGCTAAGTGAAATGTAAAGTTTCTTCACATGGTTCAGCATTCAGTGTAATATCATCCACAAAATGAGTTATAAGATTTTTTTTCTACTCAAACAAGCAGAGCTGAATGTGGTGATGATACCCCACAAGTAAATAAGTTTAACGAGAAATGTTCTTTAGTGCTTTTAAACTGAGGCTTCAGTTTTCAGTACATATGTTAGTCTGTAAGTGTTTAAATTAGTCACACAAGTAACAAATGCTCAACCTTACATCTTCTATGTAGGCCTTCTTCCTAAACATCTAAGGACTCATCACAAGCATTGTATAAATACTTTCTAATTCTGCATGCACATTACCATGGACAATAAACGATGTTCTTCGTGTTTCACTGTTGCAGTCATTACATTTGGGGTTATCTGCTGGCAGGTTGCCCTCAGTCAGCCTGAATTCCAAAGTCTTGGGTCCTGCATCGGTTGCTGTCTCCTCTTCCATGACATCAGGTCGTCAAGGGTATAAAACATGCAGCCGACGCCATTTTCTTTAGTCTTTCTTGCCACGTGGTGCCCAAAGCAGAAGCATTTTGCAAGTGCCAGTCAGCCAACTACTGAAATATTCGAGTTTGGATTTCAGAACCAAAGCCTTCACTAAAGCACAGTACCCCGTTGGGGAAACTTTTTTCTTGCTCCATACCGATGTCAAAAAAAGTTAATAATTGTATTACTTGTGGGAAGCAAATACCTCATAAGGATTTCCACTTATACTGTATTCCTTGCCCTGATCACAACGTGCCTGGCTGTTGGTTTTGTGCTAAATTTAACCAATGCACTATTAAGCATCGGTATATTTTTGCCTCAAAGTATGGAAACAGATTTAATTACCCAGAAATTTCGTCGGATAGCAATCTGACTACTGGAGTACACAAACAACGCAAAGAAAGGGACAGAGAAAGCCAGTCGAGATCCAAAACCGACGACAAAGCTTCTTCTAAGCCAGTCGCTAGTTCGCCAGTACTCAGTGAGGCACTTTTGCAGCCCCTGATACCTGCTACCTTAGAGTCGTAGGCCTCTACCGACACCCATGTGGAGTCTGGTATGACGCAGGATGCTCGAGGTATTGGACAGACGGATGTATCTCCCTCGGATGGGTCTGGAGCTGCTGAGCAGGCACCGGCTTCTGAGGGTGTTTTCAGACCTCAACATTTCTATATTTAACGGACGACAGCTGCAAAACCAAAGACAAAAGCAACTTCTAAAACTAAAAAAACGACACATGAGCCACGTGCACAGGCCTCTATGCCTAAAAAACAGATGATCAAAATGGCTGAAGACCTTATTACCTTGATCAGGGGTACCCATCCCCCTCCAGATAAGAGGCCTAGGCAAGACACTAATTATGAATCTTCAGATCAGGTTTCTATTTCTTCTGATTCCTCTTCTGATCATATTATCTGTACCTCCCTATGAGGATTCTGATGCAGAGGAGTCTAGACCATCTGCATCTCCTCCTGAGGATTATTAATTTGGAGAAACCTTGCATACTTTGAGGGAGCATTTTCACTGGGAGAGCCAAGATTTCTCAGAATCAAAAAAGAGGCTCAGGGATTTCCTTTTCCCTCAGCACAGGCCTTTAGCCATTCCCCCTGTTTTAGACATTGTGGATGATGTGTTTTCAGAGTCAAGCTTGACCCCTGACTCCTTACCTCTGGCTCCCAGTAAGCCTGACAGATATTACAGGGTCCCTGACTCACATAAATTTTTATTTAGAACCCCTGTTGCTGATCCTGAAACAATTTCACAGGGTCCAAAGGGAGTTAAGGCCTCAGCAGCCAAAAATCCTACCCCCTCTGACAGAGATTCAAGGGCACTGGACAGATGGGGAAAAAAGGTTTATACATCTGCAACCTTGGCAATCAGGGCCTTAAACTGTCAATTTCATATGCTTAAGTATCAACAACATGTTATGGGATTGCTGAAACAGAAAATGATGATTTCTGAATGTGCAGAAAATAAAGAATTGCAGGAATTATTGCATGCAGCTGAACAGGTTGGAAAGCATACTTTGCAATGTGGTTTTGATTCCTTAGAGGCCTCATGCAGGGCCGCAGTTACTGGATCTGTGATTAGGAGGCATGCCTGCCTAAAAGAACAAAATTTGCCTGATCATGTTAAAGCTAAATTGCTAAATGCTCCTTTACAGCATGATACTCTGGTATTAAGGCAGAAGAGGATTTAAAGAAAATGGAAGACAAAGCTAAGTCTATGCAAACTGTTAAAGACTTCTTACAACTGCAGCCACCAAGATTCAGTAGACACTGGCCTTCAAAAAACTGGTCCTTTCCTGTGTCAGACAGAGCTCAAAGGGGCAAATCCAGACGCCCTAAAGGTTCCAGATACCAGGCGCAAGATTCATACAGGTCAAAGCAATGGGGCACTTCTACCCCAGAATCTGGAGGAGATAAAGTGCAAACCTACAGAAAACAGCCCCAATGACTTCCCTCTGCCTACACCAAGCACTTATCTTTTGGCAGCACCCATAGGGGGAAAATTAGCACTTTTTGCTCAAAATTGGCAGTTAATAACCCAGTTAATAACCCAGGACAAGTGGGTACTAAACATTGTATCACAGGGATACAGGTTCCATTTCCACACTCTGCCAATGGCAAATGGTTGGCCAGATCTGCCAAAAAATCAATGGGCAGAGGCACAGAAACAGGTTACGTCCCTCATGGAGATGGGGGATATTCATCCAGTACCAGAACAGGAAAAAGGACAAGGTTTTTATTCAAGACTGTTCTTGGTACCCAGAAAGGACAAGGACTGTCGGACAATACTGGGTTTATCGATTTTGAACACATACCTGGACATTCCAAAATTCGTAATGCTGACTTTGCAGCAGCTTCTGCCCATGTTGGGCAAGAATGCTTGGCTGGTGACATTAGACCTAAAAGAGGCATACCTGCATGTCCCAATAAGATAATCGTGCAGAAGATACCTCAGATTCAAGGCTGGCTAAATGCATTACCAATTCTCTGCACTGCCCTTTGGCTTATCTACTGCGCCCAGGGTCTTTACAAAGTGCCTGGCACCAGTAATTGCATTTTGCAGACAAAGTATACAAATATACCCTTACTTGGATGACTGTTTCATTCAAGCAGAGAACAAGGACATATTTCTTCGACACCTGGCATTTGTGAAAAGGCTACTAACATGCCTATGGTACATAATAAATGAAAAGAAATCACAACTGGTACCCTCTCAAAAGATAACATTCATGGGTGCAAGCTTGAATACAACAGCCCAGATGGCTTACCTCATGCCAGACAAGCAAAGGCAACTGACCACTTACTTCAAACTGATGGCAACAAAAACCCAGTTATCTGCAAGATTAATTCTGCAGGCTTTGGGCTTCATGGCATCCTGCATCCTACTGATTCTATATGCAAGACTGCATATGGGGAAACTTCAATGGTGCCTAAAATGTTTATGGAGTCAACATTCTCACAGTCTGTAAACAATGATTCCTCTCATTCCCTGCCTACAACAGGAGTTTCTATGGTGGGCAAAGGCATGTCACCAAAACATGGGACGGGCCTTCACTCTACACCCTGCCAGCCAAACTTTAACAGACGCATCAAATTATGCCTGGGGGGCCCATATGGCAGGAAGATGCATTCAGGGCATATGGACCCCAAAACAAATGCATCTACATATCAACCAGAAAGAGATACTAGCTGTTCAAAATGCCCTAACAGCCTTCAAGGACTTACTTCATCCAGGACAACTACTGATAGACGGACAACACCACAGTCATGTGGTATATAAACAAGCAAGGGGGCACACACTCTTACCCCATTTGCAGATTAGTCATGGCACTGTGGGACACAGCTTTGACCTACCAAATACATCTTCAAGCTAAATTCCTGCCAGGAAAGCAAAATACTCTGGCAGACAATTTAAGCAGAAACCTTATGGATCCTCACGAGTGGAAACTAAATCCACAAGTCTTCAGCATGATAACAGAGAAATGGGGGAGCCCAGACATAGATCTATTTGCCTGTCCTCAAAATTATCAATTGAAAAGATTCTACACAAGGACTTATCACAGACAAGCATGGAAAGTGGACACCCTATCCTTCTGTTGGAAAAACCTATCAGTTTACACCTTTCCTCCTCTGCCTCTTCTTCCCAAGGTCCTCCTAAAAGTCAGACAAGAGAAACCAAAGATACTAATTGCCCCAGACTGGCCCCGTCAATACTGGTACCCAATCCTAAGGAACTTGTCTCAATACCCAGCTAGGACCTTACCTCAAAGACCTCAACTACTGTACCAGCAAAACAATCAGATCCTGCACAATCAACTCCGGACACTGAACTTGGCAGCATGGCTGATCATGTAGTTATACAAACAATACCTCTCAGTAAAGCTGTGATGGATGTCATTTTGGAAGCCAGACGGCCTAGTACTAGAAAATCTTATGTTGATAAATGGAAGAGATTCTGTGCTTGGAATCAAGCACAAGAAACTGATACAGCAGAACCAAATATTCCTCAGATATTACAATACTTAACTGAGATGCTTGACAAAGGCCTATCTTTCTCATCAATTAAAATCCATGCCTGTGCCTTTTCGGCTCATTACAACACAGAGCCACCAATCTTTTCTCATCCTTTACTAAAGCAGTATCTTAGAGGAGCCAAAAATTTAAGGCCTCCTAGAAGATCACTATTACCTGCATGGTACCTCAATTATGTGTTGGAAAAGCTCACCCTGCCCCCTTTTGAACCAGCTGCTACTGCTGATATAAAGTTCTTATGGAAAACAGCTCTGCTACTAGCAATTACTTCAGCAAGAAGAGTCTCAGAGCTACAGGCCCTCATGGCTGTAGAGCCTTTTATCATATTTTACCCAGACAGGGTGTCTCTGAGGACAAATCCTACATTAATGCCTAAGGTGGTTTCCAGTGTGGCTCAAACAATTCATCTGCCAACCTTTTATCCAAATCCGCAGAACAAAGGGGAGATAATTCTGCATTCCTTGGATGTACACAGACAGCTAAGATTCTACTTGAGCAGGACGATTGCTCTAAGAAAAACTGAGCAATTACTAGTGACATATACTGCAGGATCAGAAGGAAAGGCTATTTCAAAGCAGACAATTTCAAAGTGGATAAGCCACTGCATCCGTTTCTGCTACTTACACCATGGTAAACCTGTGCCGAAGGGCATTAGGTCTCATTCCACCAGAGCTGCAGCTACTTCAGCAGTCTTTCTCAGAGGAGTACCAACCAAAGACATTCTAGAGGCTGCTACTTGGAGTTCTGTTCACACCTTTACAAAGCATTATCATTTGCCTCTCTACTCTAAGTCCAGGGCAGGCTTTGCCACTGCAGTTCTGCAGGGCCTTATAGCCGCACCTAATGCTGTTTAGCTCCAGCCTCCCAACCATAGCTTTGGTATTCTACCCAAATGTAATGACTGCAACAGTGAAACATGAAGAACATAGTACAGTTGTGTACACTTGCCATAAATGTAGATGTTCGAGTGTATTCACTGTTGCAGTCCTTGTTACCCTCCCGCCATCCCCCTGTCATTCTGGAGTTTCTTTCCTTCACTATCTTCTGCAACCTATATGGTGTATTTGCTTGTAGATGAAGGTAAAGTTTATATTGATGCATGTGTGTGTATGTATGTGTGTGTGTGTGTGTATATATATATATATATATATATGTATACACATATATATATATATATATATATATATATATATGTATACACATATATATATATATATATATATATATATATATATATATATATATGTATACACATATATATATTTTTGCTACATTTTTGGGGGCACCTGACATCTGGGGCAAGAAAAACTAAAGAAAATAGCATCGGCTGTATGTTTTATACCCCTGACGACCTGACGTCATGGAAGAGGAGACAGCAACTGACTCAGGACCCAAGACTTTGGAATTCAGGCTGACTGAGGGCAACCTGTCAGCAGATTACCCCAAATGTAATGACTGCAACAGTGCATACACTCTAACATCTACATTTATGGTAAGTGTACATAACTGTACTTTATACTTATTGTGTGGGTAAGATAGAGTTTAGATATTTTTCCAAGAGTGCATAATCTCATGATATCATGTAGAGACTGCACAAAACATATTTTAGGTAGGGAGCTTGCCCCCTTCCCTTCACATGTGAAATGTTGAAGTTTCACACCCAGCACTACATATTAGAAACAACCGCAAGGTTGCACTTAGAGAAATGGCAAAGACATTGTTTAGCAAACACAAGTATTTGCCTTTCTCCTTTCTGTGGTGACTTCAGAACAGGAAAGTGAACTTTTTGAAACAGTGTTCTTAAAAGTAAAGAGTTCAAGGACTTCTGTTTTGAAAACGTTTGCTACCATAGTTTTTTATCATTGCTACATGCAAAGATCTTGCCAGCTTATTTCACAAGTGATAATAAATGGTATGCTGGCATCCCCTTCCCATTACGAACTGCATGATGTAGATGATGTCAGTACATATTTACATAAAGAGTTAACGTATGCATATGTCATTTTAGCTATGGTGAATGCTTGCTCACACAAGCAATACAGACAGCAGGGACAAAGCACACTTACAGATGGCAGTAATCTCATTTCCATAACCCCTAAACATTTCACAGAGACACTGTTGCAGGGCAGACATAGCCAACTATGAGTGTAATGCCTAGACCTCAGATGTCTGCAGATAGTATTGTGGAACACTTCAGCATTTAGAACTGAAAATTCATACTAGGTACTTGCTTATATATGCATGCATAAGACTGCTAAACTGATAGTGTACCTCATACAGAGGGCACATGTCAGTGTACGTGCTTTCACTAAATGCACCAAGTTATCAAAGCCTGTGTACAAACTGCAGTTTTGAGTTTTCTATTTTCCTTCGATGTGCAGTGACATCTGAGTTAATTATTTTATGCTGGGGTTACAGGAAGCATAACGTCCTTCATGGCAAGTATGTTTTGCAGTCTTACACTGTGATTAGTGCTTGTCTGGTATCTGATCCCTGACAGAGATGTGGGGACATCACAGATGTGTACAACCATACCACACAGAAGCAGGCTCTGAAATGCATACAGAAATGCATGTACTTTCTTGCCACAAGCAGCACTTTCTACTGCATTTAATTGTGGGGAGAGTGGCTTATAATGTATGATGGACTATGATTGTCTGCCATTGCTGGCACCTATGCTGGGCAACCCTAATGCATGGCTTTCTAGATATGTCTACCACCACCATGTTTTTATTTTGAGAATTATTTGCAATAATTAACAGAGAGCAAGGGTTAAAGTGTTAGACGTCAGTGGGACATGAGCAAATATAAAAAATAAATGCAAACATTAATCTTGATGCCTTCTGTCTGTCTCTCTCTCTCTCTCACACACACACACACACACACACACACACACACACACACACACACACACACACACACACATACACACACACACATGTTATCACTAGTATGGGGATTGTAGTACTTAGTATAAATTGAAACACTCACCATGTCTGGTACCAGGAACATTATTAGGCATGGTGTTATTTTGTAGAACTTAGTTGCACACATTCCTGTAATGGTTTGCACATTTGATGTTTTGTAAAATACTGGCCAGAGCTGTTACCTCTGAAAACTGTTCAGATGATTAAATTGTCCTTTTATTCTGTGATCAGTATGTATGAAACAGATTTCCTTTAAGTTTTATAAAGTGAGTTACAACATGTGGAAGAGATCTCTGTAAAGTTCAGATGTATTCAAATTTTGTCATGGAAAACAACACTATGTAGGTATCTCTGTCTTATTAAATGTAATGACGTGACCAACATTATTATTTGCTATTAAAATACAGACAATTGTGGTTGCTCTTTTGCTCCCTCTGGTCACATTATCAGATGTGTATTCATTTGTCTTTTATATGTTATAACATATTAGTCTGAATTTTTATGTTAGAAAAACCTTTGAGAGTTGGCTATAAATATGTTTTCATGAATGCTGGTGCTTTGTTCCTTATACTTGCATATAGTTTTTATTTTCAAATGATGTATTATTCAGTACTTCTGTATGCTGTTAGTGGAAACTGTTTCTGTTCTTAGTGAGGTGTCTTATGCGGTGTTTTGAAAACCTGTAAGATTTATTTAACTATCATTGTATATCTCAATACTTCCAACCTCTCATTTTTTCACTGTCTCAAGTTAATAAGAAGGGGTTTGTCATTTTTTTGTCAGCAGAGACCACATTAACTGCTGTATCCATCATTGGAGGATATATTAATGCAAACTCTTTCTTAATGCAAAGACTTTGAAAGGGCAGTGGTGACTTCTGCTTAACTAGCACCCCTAATTATGAAAATATTCCTGTTAGTATCTTTCAGTTAAGTAACCACTTTTGAAGGGTTTCTCAGATGGTCTGTGTTTTTACACATACAAATATTATTAAGGCAAACCTTGCAAAATTAATCATGGATGTCAGTAAGGGTTTTCACCTTTTCAGCTAATCAAAATGGGACATTTTTAACAAATGTGAAATTTTGTGGGACAAGCCATGCTGATAACCAGTGTAGAAGTCTGCACTTCATTTTTTTGTTAAAATAAAATCTTTCTGTTGTAGAATTTGAGTTGTTCCTGTTGTTTCATATGCAAGTATTCGAGGAAATGTATGAAACACTCTTTGGCCTAAAATCTCATTACATTTGGCATTTTTCATGTTTTCTCACAGTATGCAACTACCCAAATGGGAACTGTCCTATATAGAGAGGGACAGGTGCAAACAGAAGTCATAGTATGTCACTGTTTTCAAAAGGAAGTGGGACTAGAACCATTGTACTGAAGACAGCTACCTACAGCAGGAACATCAAGTTTAAGTAGTAAAGTGAAGACTGTTATTTTAGGAAAGTACTTTAACAAAGTATCATTGGATTAGAAAGTTGGAAGTATTGATGTTTTCATAAGACTTGTCTCTGTCCTTTAGCTCTCCTTTAAAACAGTTTTTAAAATAGCCGAACAAGGCTCAAAAGAATTGATACATATAAGTTGTGCATTTACATTTCTTTTGTTTAAACAGGTGATACTGCATTTGACTCCAATCATGGCAGCTGCAGTGCATAGCAAGCCTTTAGTGTTTGTTCTGAATTCACCTGAACCCACAAAATGGAAGCTGAAAACAAAAGGACTACAGCTTGGCGTGCAGAGATATTTTTATGTAAGTATAGATTTGAACTTTTCATGCAACTGTCTTTTCAGATCTATGTTACATGAATTTTGTGTAAATGCATTCATTCTGGATTCTAGCTTCACTTAGGATGTAGTGACACTGTCAGATGACTGTACTTACACAATTGAATGCATATGTGTTTGTAATTGGACTATTTCTTTTATAAATTGCAATCACTCAGTCTGCTTTTGGGGTAGCATTGTTTTTCAGTCTTAGAAAAATTGAAGTAATATTGCTAAAATATTTTCTCACTGAGCCAAATGCAGTTGTGCACTTATTTTAGTGATAATGGTGATACTCTGTAGTTGGAATATTATTTTAAATGCTGTTAACTGATTGACATATTTTGATATTTTTGGAAGACGAAGAATGCCTGATTACCCTATGCCAGTGGTGTAGAGGGATACATACTTGACTATTACCAGGTGAACTAAGCTCAACTAGCAGCTTAGGTGCTTGATAGCACAGGTATAGAGGATAAGCAAACTAATCTGAAAAATGTAATGAAGTGATGCTGCTGCTGAAACCAAAGACTGATTAATGCACTGAGCCTTGTAGGCTGTTACCTTTTTCAGCACTGTATTAACTTATGTGCAGTTACTAATAAAATAACTTATCTGTGTAACAGACGACATGTACTATACTGTTACAATTTATAGCTTTAATGTCTCTGGTTTAGTTTTTTGTTACAAGTATGGATGATAACTTTCCATTCTCCATTTACCTCAGAACAAACGTGTTCCTACATGTACTAGATCTAACAAAAATCAGATCAGGCAGTATCGATGTCCTTTATATACACTTTTTTGTGCCATTTGGATCCTGTTTGTGAAAGCAGTCTTTTGATGATGTCAAGCAGTCTGTTGGGAACTTTCAAAGTCAGTACTTTGGAATTTGCCTGATGTCATACAGTCTATTGATAAGCTGCATTTTGTTTTCTTTCAAGGTGAATTATGTCAGAATTAGGGAGTTGTTCTGTTTTCAATCATCCCTGCACCTGGGTTTCTTAGGAAGCAGAGAGGCATTCTTATCTGTAGTTCTCATTGAAGATTGTACCAAGCACATAACATTTTGTATCACACACAGTAGGATGCCAAAGCTTGCATTTATTTTTCAAACTAACAAAAGCTTAACCCATTAATGTATCTATGCTAGCAAACAGAAATGTACATGCATCTAAATGTATATATTTTGCTACATATATTCTAACAAATAGAAGTGCACATGCAGTATTGTAAGTGTCTAAATGTAAATCTAATTACCTTTTGTTTTTAAAACACACAAAGCAGTTTACATTGATATGCATTCTTTGCTCAGATCATAATTTTCATAATGATTTACGGAAAACACATTAGGAAACAAAACCTTTAGATTTCTTTTGATACAGCAAGTCAAAATACAGTATTACACAGTTAATATGATAACAAACATTACTGCTAGAATTGGATGTATAATCCTGTTTAACAATTTTTCTTTTGCAGACCATCCTATAAAATATTTTACTAATTATGTGCTATGTCTGCTTCAGTCTTTTCTGTTAACTTGGTTAATGTATTTTTTAACTGTTGAATTAACTGTTTACTTTTGTTAATTACCTCATACAAAGAATTTAGAAACGGACTACTTGTGGATTTTTATGTAAAAGGCAGACATTTTATTTTCTGGAGTAGACATGTAAGTTTTGTTATGCCACACTAAATGAGTGATATTACTAAGACATTTTACAAATGGTGTCTGCTTAGAAAAACTCATACAATGTGAACATTTTAAAACTTGACAGCAATATTGTCTATTTACACAGATTTACAGAGTGTTGTAGAAAACATGGTTTATACACTGCAGAATGCTTTTTACATTTTAAACCATCTGCTGTACAGTATACGCCAAGCATATTTATTATTTACTATCAATTTTGCTTGCACAGAATTTTCTGCATTTGCACATACATGGACTATAATGTACACTTAGTCTAATTTACAAGCGTAGTGACATTAATATCAAACTGAAGCCTGCTAATTAAACATTTACTGAGACATTAAATGTATTTCCGTTTTCTGGTATTTTTGTCCCACTACCGTACATGTTCATGATACCCTAATCACTTGATGACAATAAAAAGCAAGGTAGTCTTTTAATAATTACTGAATTATTGATGCAGGCTAATATATCTTTTTCCATAGTTTTATTTTAGACTGTTTTGCAGTACTGTTTACACAATCAGTCTAGAATAGAAAGAGTGCCCTTTCCCCTTGTAGTATGCAGCATTGTATTACAGTATTGTTTTGTAAAGATGCATTTGCTTTAAGCTGTGAGAGTTGAACATATGCTTGACCTCTGGCTGTTTTCCAGACCATAACACTCTGGTCTAAGGAAAGGTTTTTAACATGACATTTATGTCCCCCTGGACAAGAGAAATTACCTTGAATTCTATTTGTCATATCATTTGTCCAGCACAACTTTGTTACTAACACTACTGTTGTGTTTTTGTGTACTTGTTCTGCTGGAGTATCTTCTGTTCCTGGTGCTATTATACAATCACAAAATATTGTATAAAACAAAATCGATATTGGTTTAACTAACACATACTTAAAACAGGTATATTTACATTATTTACATTTGCTGTCTGCCTTTTGCTCTTGTGAATTGTAAACAGGTGCACTTTAGGTGAAAAGGAAATACATGCATGGCACTCTTGTGGCTTTATGTCCTTTAACTACTCTCATTTGATTTTTATGCAGTAGAACTGTTCTGTTTGTCTTTTTTTCTTTTCTTTTTTTTTACCTTTTGAGAGATTATCTGGAACACTAATTTAGCTATGAGAGGCTGTCCCTATGGGTATGCCATGAGAGTGGCAGTCACACGCCATACTTTACTGTCTAATTTATAAGCATTTTGATTTAAATGGATGAAAGTTTTAAAACATTTGGGAATAAAAATCTAAAAGTATTTAAGTAAGGCATCTGTCCATATATTAGATTGTGCTGTGTATGCTATCCATTTTTTTTAAATGTAAGCATGTTGTAAAATATGCCTTGTGCTGTAAATTATTTTCTGTCAGCTTAGCTAACTGTTGTTTAAGGTCTGGAATTTCTTTCTTTAGCTCTTTACTAACCAGATTTTTCTTGTCTTCTGACTGCTGTCCTGTAATTTTGCAGGGGCAATCTGATATTTTTTTAGTAACCTGTTCTGCTGAATTTAAAGCTTCTATGCATTTCTGAAAAAATGTTTGTATATCTTGTCTAAACTTTTTTAACTCATTTTGTCTGTCTTTTAGAAGTTTATTAAATTATTCTGTCAGTTCACCATGAACCTCATCCCTGCCCTTACCTGTTTTGTGCTGTGCAGTGGCTTTATTCCACTTTTGTACATATTTTCTAAAGGGTGTAACAAGATCTACAAACGATTCTGTCAGTAATTGAGTTGACTGCTGTTTTAACACTGAAATTAACATTTTACATGTGGTAACAGAAAATAACTGTTTAAAATTTGGATATAATGTAAGGGTAGTCTGTCCAAAATTGTATCTGGTATTGGTCATTCTGACACATTAAAAGTAAAGCTTTGTTTAAACTTTTGACTACCCTCTCTAACAGCATCCATACTGCATGTAATATGGAAGGATTTCTTACCAATCCACAGAGAGACAGGTTTCCAAAATGCTTACTGTACATGGTTGGAAAATGTCTGTAGTTCATTGAAAAACTGGTAAAAATAAGCTGGCAGTTACAGATTTGAAACCTGGGAATTCACTGACTTGGAGAATTTATGGCACTGTGACCTTCCTGCACAGCAGTCTCACGCCGGATCTAGACATCTGGAAACTGTACTGCTGCAAACTGCAGAAAACTGAAGTGCTCCTATTCAGGACTCAATTGCATACATGAATTTTAGTTACTGCACCTTTACTGGAGTTAACCGTATGCAGGCACCACTCCCCCTGTGTTCGAATAATGACATGATGCTGCTGCTTAAACCAAAGTCTGATTAATGCACTGAGCCTTGTAGGCTGTTAACTTTTTTAGCACTGTATTAACTTATGCGCAGTTTCTAATAAAATAACTTATCTATGTAACAGACAACACATACTGTACTGTTACAGTTTACAGCTTTAATGTCTCAGGTTTAGTTTTTTGTTAGAAGTACGAATGATAGCTTTCTATTCTCCATTTATCTCAGAACAAACATGTTCCTACAGGTACCAGATCTAACAAAAATCAGATCTAACATTATACACTTTCAATGTCCTTTATATATACTTTTTTGCGCCATTCGGATCCTGTTTATGAAAGCAGTCTTTTGATGATGCCATGCAGTCTGTTGGTAACTTTCAAAGTCAATACTTTGGTATTTGTCTGATGTCATACAATCTATTGATAAGCTGCATTTTGTTTTGTTTCAAGGTGAGTTATGTCTTAACTTAGGGAGTTGTTCCTGTTTTCAATCGTACCTGCACCTGGGTTTCTCGGGAAGCAGAGAGGGATTCTTATCTGTACTTCTCTTTGAAGCTTGTGCCAAGCACAGAAAATTTTGTGTCACACACCGTAGGATGTCAAAGCATGCATTTATTTTTCAAACTAAGAAAAGCTTAACCCTTTAATGTATATATGCTAGCAAATAGAAATATACATGCATCTAAATCTATATATTTTACTATATATATTCTAACAAACAGAAGTGTACATTCACTATTGTAAGTGTCTAAATATATATATCTAACATAATCCTGGAGGATAAGGTGGTGGTGGTGAGTGCATGGTCTCACGGGGGCTGGTATGTGGCAGAGTGTCATACAGAGGCATAGAAGAAATGACACCGTAGCCCATTGATTGCCTTTCTTTGAGCTGGTATGATCATGCATAAAGCATTTGTAGTGGACTATTAAGGGGAAATCACTCCTCTGTAGCAGTATGATACTACCACAGGAAGCCTCAGTCTCTTTAATGGCTCCAAGTATTCATTGAAGTAAGTCTGGGGGTCTGTAGTCCTGTTTGTTAGACCCAGTGAATGAGGAAAATCCATGGAAGCAGCTAACAGTTAGCTGTCAGGAGCCAAAAATGCTGAAAAAAGCTCCATTGCACCAGTGACACCACTTCATCTCAAATGTACAGTTTCATGTACTGCACAATTTGACTTTTAGACTCTTTCAAGAGTCTTGAGAGAGAACTTTTGATGTTCTTCATATTTCAGTATTGCAGTCATCACCTGTGGGTTATCCATGCCTTGGTAGCCCTAGGCCAGCCCAAATACCAGATTCAATGTTTTTCTGCATCGGCTGCTGATTGCTTGTGACTGACTTCAGGTCATCAGTGCTATAAAGAAAGGCAGCTGATGCCGTACATCAATCTTTCTTGCCGTGGAGCCTGTAGCAGAAGCAGTTCGCAAGTGTGCCGGTCGGTCACTACCAGAGCTCTAATTACAGCTGAAAACATCTAAAGCTAAGTACCCCATTGGGGATGCTTTTTTCTTGCACTAACCGATGTCTGAAAAAATGAACAATTGTCTCGCCTGTGGAAAGCCGATCCCACACCGAGACTTCCACTCATACTGCGACACTTGTTTAGGCCCAGACCACAACATCCCCCATTGCCAGTTCTGTGCCCTCTTTAAAGTGAGAACCACTCATCGTAGATCTTTTTTTGTAGACAGGTATTTTCGTCTTCCATCTTTGCATTCTGAAGTGGCATCCATCAGCCAACAATCTTAGACATTCCGAAAAAACGTTGAGATAAAGATCGAGCCAAACCACACAAGGCTAAGCCTTCCGATGATGCTACCGCTAAGCAGGTCATCAGTTCTCTGGAATTCAGTGAGGTGCTTTTGCAGCCCCTGATGCCTGATATAATATCTATGCAGGCCTCTAATGAGACACTTTTGGAGTCCAGTATGCTGCAGCAATCTTTTTCATCTTCCCGAGCCTTTGGTTGTCTCTTCCGCGGTTGGGTCTGGAGCCGCGACGCACGCACCGGCTTCCGAGGAGGACTATCGCAGTACTGATTCTAGACAAAAACTGATATATACTCTTAGGCCTAGAAGCCGGGCCACTCCTAGAAAATCTACCTCTAGCCATGATCTTACTCCTGCTCCACCACCCCAAGCCCAAATGCTTAAGATGGCAGAGCATGTTATCTCCCTTATCAGGGGTAGTCAGGCCACAACTTCTAAAAAGAAAAGACACCCTTCTCCTGAACTAATGACAGAGAAGGATTCCGAGGAATCTGATTATTCAAATTTTGAAGAGGAACAACAACCTCTGACTACTTATGAGGATTCAGATGCAGAAGGGTCCCTTCCTTCTGCATTCCCACCAGAAGACCTTTCCTTTGGGGGAAGCCTTCACACCCTCAGTGAACATTTCCACTGGGAATTTCAGGACTTCCCTCAGTCTAAGAAAAGTCTAAGAGTTTCTAGACCTGCCCCAGCACAGACCCCTGGCCATCCCCCCTATCTTAGAAGTGGTGGATGATGTTTTCCATGAATCCAGCTTAGCCACTGATGCCCTCCCACCTGCTCCCAGTAAACCTGACTGGTATTACAGAGTACCGGATGTTCTTCATCTCACATTGCTGCAGTCCTTACACTTGGGTAGTCCGCTGTCCTCGGTCAGCCCGAATATCAAAGTATAAGGCTGACGTCGGTCAGGGCGCATTTGACTGACGTCAGAATGTCAGGGTACAAATGCGCATGACCGACGTCATATCCTCAGTCTTTTTTGCCGCAT
This sequence comes from Protopterus annectens, assembly GCF_019279795.1. Lineage (NCBI taxonomy): Eukaryota > Metazoa > Chordata > Ceratodontiformes > Protopteridae > Protopterus > Protopterus annectens. The sequence goes on from NC_056744.1 coordinate 861,663,271, forward strand.
GGTCCGATGCAGAAGCAGCATTGCAAGTGCCGGTTGGCGTTCTGAGATTTTTCGATTTAGAAGTTTCAGACCGAGTTCAAAGTTGGCTAAGTACCCCGTTGGGGAATATTTTAGTTTTTTCTTGCCTCAGTCATTTACCGGATGTCAGAAAAGTCAATAATTGCATTTCTTGTGGGAAACAGATACCGCATAGAGATTATCATACTTTGTGTATTCCTTGCTTAGGGCCTGAGCACGACGTTGTTGGCTGTCGCTCTTGTGCTAGATTTAATAAACGCACTATAAAGAGAAGGTTGGATTGTGCAAGGTTAGTCTTTGGGAAGCGGTGCAACTATAAAATGCCGTTGGATGCTCCGACGCCCGCTTCTTCAAAGAAGCGCAAGGACAAGGCAGTTAAGCCTAGGCTAGAAGAGCCATCTGTACCGGACGCCGGTTCTTTAGAGGTGTCGGTGGAGCCGGTGGCTCCACCAGAGGTTTCTTTGTCTTCCCAGGGTGAGACCTTATTATTACAAGATGTGGCCTCTCAGGAGACAAGTCAGGCTGAGGGGGCTTCTCAGGTTACTATACTCCCCTCCCTTCCTAAGGTGGCTAGGCCCTCTCCTTCTGTTTCAAAGGCTTCTCCCAGGGCAGGCCAGGTTTAGCTTCAGTTGGTGTTACCCCTAGCTCTTCAGGTACTGTGCCCAAGAAGCATATGCTTAAAATGGCAGAAGATTTGATTACTTTGATTAGGGGTTCTATGCCCCCTCCTGATAAGAGACCTAGGGTGGAGCCTGAGCTGGGGGGTTTTGAGCAGGCTTCAGATGTTTTAGAGTCTTCGGCTGAAGACTTGCAGGAGTACTCTCCTTATTCTGATTCTGATGTGGATGATTCTACTCCTTCTGCTACTCCTCCTGAGGATTTTTCTTTTTCAGAAACTCTTCATTCCATGAGGGAGCATTTTAAGTGGGAAGGTCAGGACTTCTCTGATTCCAGGAAAAGGCTTAGGGAATTTCTGTTTTTACCCCAGCATAGGCCTTTGGCTATACCTCCTGTTTTGACTGTAGTAGAAGATGTTTTTACAGAGGCTTCTCTTAATCCTGATTCTTTGCCTCCTGCTCCTGTTAAGCCGGATAGGTATTACAGGGTGCCTGAGGCTCATAAGTATCTTTTTAAGAGTCCTAGGGCAGACCCAGAAACTGTTAGCCAGGGGCCTAAAGGTGTTAAGGCTTCTGTTGTTAAAAATCCGGTTCCTGCAGACAAGGAGGCTAGGGCCTTGGATAGATGGGGAAAGAAAGTCTATACTTCTTCTACTCTTGCTATGAGGGCTCTGAATTGCCAGTTTCACATGTTGAAATACCAAAACTATCTCCTTTCACAATTGAAGTCTAAGGTTGATGCTCTGGCAGTAGGTATTGATTGTAAAGAGTTGCAAGATTTAGTGCATGTTTCTGAACAGGTGGGTAAGCATTCTTTGCAATGTGGTTTTGATGCTGTACAGGCCTCGTCTAGGGTGGCTGCCACTGGGTCAGTTCTTCGCAGGCACGCCTGGCTGAGGGATCAGAATTTGTCTGAACATGTTAAAACAAGGATTTTAGATGCTCCTTTACAATCGGACGTGTTGTTTGGTCCTCCTGTTGAGACAGTTTTAAAGAAAATGGAAGACAAGGCTAAGTCTATGCAGACTGTTAAAGATTTTTTGCAGGTCCAGCCTCCAAAGTTTAGTAGAAATTGGCCTACTAAAGGGTGGACGTATCCTTCTTATGATTCCCAGTCTAGGGGTAGATCTAGACGTGGTAAGGGCAGAGCTCAGGGCTCTTTCAGGCCTAGAACAGGGAGTTCTCCTGCACAGGCTTCTGGTGAGGGTAGGGGTCAGTCCTTTCGTAAGCAGACCCAATGACCTACCTTTTCAGCTGCCAGAGCCTGCTCATCTGGCAGCACCTTTGGGAGGAAGGTTGGCACTTTTCGAAGAAAATTGGAGTTTAATTACCCAGGACAGATGGGTATTGGATATCATACACCACGGCTACAGGTTTTATTTCCATACCTTGCCTCCTTTCAAAGGCATGCCAGACGTTCCTCCTCAACAAAGAATAGAGGCTCACAAACAGGTTTCTCTGTTGCTCCAACTAGGGGCCATACAGCTGGTCCCTCTGCCAGAAGTGGGCCTAGGATTTTATTCTCGCCTGTTCCTAGTACCAAAGAAGGGGAACACGTGGAGACCAATTTTGGATTTATCTATCCTCAACACTTATCTGGACATTCCCAAGTTCAAAATGTTGACGTTGCAGCAGCTTTTACCTCTGCTGGGCAAAGATCATTGGATGGTAACTTTGGATCTCAAAGAGGCTTACCTTCATGTTCCTATCAGACTCAGTTGCAGAAAGTATCTGCGTTTTCGAGCTGGGACTTCTCACTATCAGTTCTCTGCATTGCCCTTTGGCTTATCTACTGCGCCCAGAGTGTTCACGAAAGTTCTGGCTCCAGTGATAGCTTTCTTCAGACTTAAAGGAATACAGATCTATCCTTATTTGGACGACTGCCTAATTCTGGCTCAAGGAAGGGAAGATCTTCTTCATCATTTGGAATATGTGATAGCAGTGCTAAGATGCCTAGGGTATTCTGTGAACGAAATAAAGTCCAGTCTAGTACCCTCTCAAGACATGTGCTTTCTGGGTGTGAGACTGAATACAGCATCCCAGATGGCCTTTTTAACCCCAGACAAACAAAAGAGTCTATCCCTTTACTTCCATCAACTATCTCATCAGTCCGGGCTGACTGCAAGGACAGTCCTTCAAGCCTTAGGGTTCATGGCATCTTGTATTCTGGTGCTTCCCAATGCCAAACTGCATATGAGGAAGCTACAATGGTATCTCAAAAATGTATGGACACAGCACTGCCAGGATCTGGACACTGTCATTCAAATAATACCTTGCATTCAGAAGGAATTTTTGTGGTGGGCTCAGGAATGTCACCTAAACAAGGGACTCTCTGTGACCCGGCCAGAGGCGAGTCAGATTTTAACGACAGATGCCTCAGACAAAGCTTGGGAGCTCATCTAAATGGAAAGTGGATACAAAACAAGTGGCCTGTCAGACTACAACATCTACATATCAACATGAAGGAGATGTTAGCAGTCCAGTTTGCATTAATAGCTTTCAAGGAATTCCTTCTTCCAGGACAGGTGTTGATTCTAACAGACAACACGACTGTCATGTGGTACATCAACAAGCAAGGGGGAACGCATTCTTATCCTCTATGCAGGCAAGCAATGATTTTGTGGGAGACTGCTCTCAGTTTACAGCTCAATCTTCAGGCAAGGTTTCTGCCAGGAGCACAGAACTCCTTAGCAGATGTGTTGAGCAGACGAATTATGGATCCCCACGAGTGGAAATTGGATCCTCATGTATTTCAGACATTGACAGTGTCATGGGGAACTCCAGACATAGATCTGTTCGCTTCTCCACTGAACCATCAGCTGCCAAAGTTTTGCACAAAAAGGTTTCATCCCACAGCTTGGAGAGTGGATGCTCTTTCTTTCAATTGGAGCAATCTTCACGTGTATGCCTTTCCACCTCTGCCTCTCCACCCAAAGGTACTTCTGAAGGTCAGACAGGACAAGCCAAGGATGATTTTAATGGCTCCAGATTGGCCTCGACAGCACTGGTACCCATTACTAAGAAGTCTAGTACAGAAGCCTCCATGGCCTTTGCCTTCGATTCCACACCTGTTGTCACAGGAGGACAGCCATTTGCTCAATGTCAAGCTTCACTCTCTGCACCTAACAGCCTGGCATATTCTGTTGTGAACCATAGTGGGCCTCCACTTCCTCAGCAAGTTTTGAATGTTATTTTGGAAGCTAGAAGGCCTAGTACAAGGAAAGTGTACGCGGATAAATGGAAGAGATTTTTATTTTGGAGTGCAGCAAAAGATTTTGATGTTTCTGAGCCTAATTTGAGTGTGGCTCTTCAATATCTTACTGAGTTACTGGACAAAGGTTTGTCTTTCTCTTCTATTAAGGTTCATGCTGCAGTAATTTCAGCTCACTATGATTGTGACCCACCATTGTTTTCTCATCCTTTGTTCAAGCAATTTCTTAGAGGGGCAAAGAATATAGGACCCCCACGAAAAGCTCCTGCTCCTGCTTGGGATCTCAATTTTGTGTTGGAGAAACTCACTCTACAACCTTTTGAGCCTGCAGCTACTGCTGAGTTGAAATATTTATCATGGAAGACTGCTTTTTTGTTGGTCATTACCTCTGCAAGAAGGGTGTCTGAATTACAGGCCCTTATGGCGGTTGAGCCTTTCTTGATTTTCCATAAGGATAGGGTATCATTACGTACTAATCCTTCCTTTATGCCTAAGGTGGTTTCTAGTGTGGCTTTAAACCAAACTATTCATTTGCCTACTTTTTATGCAAATCCCCAAAATAAAGGGGAAAAGATTTTGCATACTTTAGATGTTCACAGGCAGTTGCGTTATTATTTGGACAGAACTAAAGGGTTCAGGCAATCTCAGCAGTTGTTTGTTTCTTTTGCTTTGAGTTCTCAGGGCAAGCCTGTGTCAAAACAACTATTTCTAAGTGGATTGGGTTTTGCATTGCTTTCTGTTATTCCCATCATGGCAAGGAGATTCCAGCTGGGATTAGGCCTCATTCCACTAGGGCTACTGCCACTTCAACAGCTTTTTTGAGGGGAGTGGCTACCAAGGATATTTTGGAGGCAGCTACTTGGAGTTCTGTGCATACTTTCTCTAGGCATTATCACCTGCCACTTTACTCTAAGTCCAGGGCTGGTTTTGCCACTGCTGTTTTGCAGGGCATTTTGGCGGCTCCTGCTTCCTTGTAGTTAGCCATCCTCCCTTACCTCTGCTTTGGGATTCTACCCAAGTGTAAGGACTGCAGCAATGTGAGATGAAGAACATAGTACAGTTTTGTACCTACCATAAATGTAGATGTTCAAGATCCACATTGCTGCAGTCCAATTCCCTCCCTCCTTCCCTCTGTAGTTAGAGGTGGTTGTGTGGGTTGGGTTGTACATATTGTGTATATTGTATATATTGTACATATAGTTAGTGCAAGGGTGGTTGGTTGGTTGTTTGCTGTCTTTTGGTTTTGACCTTTATTTTTAGGGTCTTCTGACATCTGGGGCAAGAAAAGACTGAGGATATGACGTCGGTCATGCGCATTTGTACCCTGACGTCCTGACGTCAGTCAAATGCGCCCTGACCGACGTCAGCCTTATACTTTGATATTCGGGCCGACCGAGGACAGCGGACTACCCAAGTGTAAGGACTGCAGCAATGTGGATCTTCGAACATCTACATTTATGGTAGGTACAAAACTGTACTTTTCTCACAAATACCTGTACAAAAATCCTGCTGCAGACCTGGTGGTTATTACACAGGGACCTAAAGGAGCTAAGGCTAGTTCTGCAAAGAGTCCTATTCCTTCTGACAAGGATTCCAGAGTTCTGGACAGATGAGGTAAAAAAGTATACACCTCTGCAACCTTAGCTATCAGAGCACTCGGCTGTCAGTCCCATATGTTAAAATATCAACAACACACTTTGGAACTATTAAAGCAAAAGATTTCTACCTTTCCTGACTGTGCCATTTCGAAAGAGTTAGCAGATTTACTGCACTATACTTGTCAAGTGGCCAAACATTCATTACACTTTGGATATGATGCCCTAGAAGCCTTAAGCAGGGCAGCAGTGTCAGGATCTGTCATTAGGAGACATGCATGGTTGAAGGAACAACCTCTCCCTGATCATGTCAAGTCCAAATTAATTGATGGCACCCTTGGATAAGGACTGCTTGTTTGGAGTAAAGGCAGAAGAGGTGCTTAAAAAGATGGAAGACTAAGCAAAATCTATGCAAACAGTAAAAGGTTTCTTTCAGGTTCAATCTCCTAGGTTCAGCAGGAATTTTCCTTCTAAGCACTGGTCCTTTTCCTGCACCTAGTAGACAGGGGCAAGGTAAGCCTCTCAGGGACAGACCACCCAGGCCTCTATCCCAGGGACAGCAGAGAACCAAACAGTGGACCACTTCCACCCCAAAGGCAGGGAGTTCTAAGCCATCCTTCTATGGCAAAAACTCTCAATGACTCCCTCTCCCTTCTCTGCCCTCCTTTCACTGACCTAAAGCTAGGAGGAAATCTCTCCCTTGGCAAATAAAATTGGCTTTCTGTAACAAAGCACCAATGGGTCTTAAAGATCATTTTTCAGTGATACAAATTCTCTTTCAATGAACTCCCAGTTCCAAGAGGGTACCCAGACTTACTTCCAAATCAGTGAGGAGAGGCATTGAAGCAAGTCCAGTCTCTCATATCCCAGGGGGCAGTATAACCTGTTCCTGCAGATCAAACAGGCAAAAGCTTTTATTCCAGACTATTCCTTATTCCCAGAAGAGAGGGCACTTGGTGCACCATCCTGAATCTGTTCATTCTGAATACCTTCCTGGTGGTTCCCAAATTCAGAATGCTAACATTGCAACAGCTGTTGCCTACACTGACAAAACATGCCTGGTTAGTGACCCTAGACCTAAAAGATGCCTACCTCCACATCCCCATAAGAGAATCCTGCAGGAAATTCCTGTGCTTCAGAGGAAGTTCACAACACTTTCAGTTCTCTGCGCTACCCTTTTGTTTATCTACTGCTCCCAGGGTATTCACCAAATGCTTAGCCCTGGCCATAGCATTTTGGAGATAGAGAAATATACAGATTTACCCTTATCTGGATGCCTGACTCATAGTGCAAAAAAAAGCTGCTCAAGGACCTCTTCTTTGTCAAAACCCTCCTAACTTCCTTAGGGTTCACCATCAGTGAAAAGAAGTCAAAGCAAACACCCTCCAGGAGGATCATTTTCTTGGGAGCACTGCTGGACACAGCATCCCAAATGACCTTCCTATTTCCAGAAAAGCAGAGCTTCCTGCCTGTCTACTTTACCCAGCTGGCTTCCAGAAGTCACCTCATGGTGAGAAAGTTCCTGCAACCTTGGGGTATATGGCATCTTGCATCCTTCTAATTCCTCTGGCCAGGCTTCACATAAGAAAACTTCAGTGGTATCTAAAGAACCTTGGTGTCATTACTCTCAGCCTCTAGAAACCTCTCTCCCTCTGATCCCCTGTATAAGGGCCATGTTTCTCTGGTGGATAGGGGCCTGTGCCAAGAACAAGGGTCTTCCTTTCATCCTTCACCCTACCCGGCAGACCATCACCACCGACACCTCAGACATTGCTTGGGGCACTCACCTAGCAGGCAGGTGCACCCAAGGTCTTTGGGATGCCCAGCACCTTCCCTTACACATCAACCAGAAGGAAGTGATGGCAATACAAAAGGCTCTGACATCCTTCAAACCCCATCTCAGGCCAGGGGTTCTCCTTATCAGAACAGACAAAACCACAGTAATGTGGTACATCAACAAACAGGGAGGGACCCGAGCTTACCCTTTGTGCAGGCTAGCCATGAACCTCTGGCTGACAGCTTCTTCCATGGGATTACACCTAATAGCCCAATACCTACCAGGGATCAACAACACCCTGGCAGACCACTTAAGCAGAAACTTACTGGACCCCAATGAATGGCAGCTCCACAGAAAAATCTTTTTGCAAGTCACTCAGTAGTGGGGAACTCCGGAGGTGGATCTCTTTGCTTTGTACCTCAGCCATTAGCTAAAAAAAAATAAATAAAAAATATGTACCAGGGAGTACCACCACCTAGTGTAGAAGGTGGATTTCTTGACCTTCCCCTGGAACTCCCTCTTTGTGTACGCATTTCCTCCTCTGCCTCTTATTCCCAAGGTACTGCTCAAGATAAGGGAAGAGAGACCAAAGGCCATCCTCATTGCTCCAGACTGGCCCAGATAGCATTGGCACCCCTTACTGAGCAGCCTGATATCACAGCCTCCCAGGCAGCTTCCCCTGATCTCAGACCTCTTGACTCAGGGGGGGGGGGGGATGCTGCACCCAGATCTGCAGACTCTCAAACTGTCAGCATGGCTAATACTCTAAAAGCAAACAAGGGGCCTGTGTTAAGCAAACAGGTCCTAGACATTATCACAGAGGCCAGAAGGCCCAGCACCAAAAAATCTTACGCAGGGAAATGGAAGAAATTCTGCTCCTGGAGCCAGTCCAGAGGGGCCAGTTCCTCACAACCTTCCATCCCTCTTATCCTGAACTATCTAGCAGAGTTACTCAATAGCGGCCTCTCCTTCTCTTCTATTAAAATCCACACCTTTGATTAAACAATTCCTTAGAGGGGCTTCTAATGTCAGACCTCCCAGAAGGCCACTCATGCCAGCCTGGGACCTGAATTATGTTTTGGAAAATCTAACCTTACCACCATTCAAACCTGCTGCTTCAACAGAACTGAAATACCTCTCCTGGAAGACTGCTTTCCTACTAGTTATCACCTCAGCCAGAAGGGTTTAAGAACTTCAGGCACTGATGGCCATTGAGCCCTTCATCATTTTCCATGCAAACAGGGTCTCCCTGAGGACTAACCCCTCCTTTATGCCCATGGTGGTATTTAATATGACTTTCAACCAGCTCATACATTTACCCACCTTATTTCCTAGCCCTCAAAACAAGGGGGAAAGAATTCTGCATTCACTAGATGTGCACAGACAGTTCGAATACTACCTGGACTGTACTAAACCCTTCAGGTAAACAGACCAACTTCTTGTCAGCTTTGCTCCAGGGGCAGATGGGAAGCCCATTTCTAAGCAAACCATTTCCAAATGGATATCACACTGTATCCATTTCTGCTACAGATTACATGGGAAACCACCCCATAAGTCTGTTTGTAACCATTCCACTAGGGCAGCTTCCACTTCCACAGCATTCCTCAGAGGAGTTCCCACCAGGGACATCTTGGAAGCTGCCACCTGGACCTCTGTCCATACCTTTACAAAGCATTACCACCTACCTATTTTCTCTAAGGTTTGGGCAGGGTTTACCTCTGCAGTTTTGGCATACCCATGCCTAGGTCTCTAACTAATCCTTCCACCCCTTTCATCAGCTTTCCTCCCACAGATGATGACTGCAACAGTGAAACACAAAGAACATAATACAGTTGTGTACACTTAGCATAAATGTAGATGTTTGAGTGTATTCCCTGTTGCAGTCCTGGTTTCCCTCCCTCCTTCCTCCTTATATTCTCTTTCCTTAGAGAGACATAAGCTTCTTATGCTGGCTTTTAGCCACCAGGATTACTTTACCATATTTCCTTGGGCTTCTGACTGGTGAGGGCAAGAAAAACTGATGTAATGGCGTCGGCTGCCTTGCTTTATAACACTGACAACCTGACATCAGTCACAAGCGACAGCAGCCGACGCAGAAAAACATTGACTGTGGTATTCAGGCTGGCTGAGGGCTACCACCACAGGGATAACCCACAGGTGATGACTGCAATAGTGAATAAACTTGAACATCTACATTTATGGTAAGTGTACACAACTGTACTCTTTCCACTGCATTTGAGCACCATTTGCACATACCACAACAAGTCCACGAACTGCTGTTGTCAACATTTGCTGCAATGGACCTGACTAACCTTGATGACTTGTATCATCCTATACTGAACGTAGAACTTCTACATGTATTGACACAGTTTTTTGAGGTCAACTTTGTGACCGCTGAAATGGTAGTGGAATTGTAAGCATATTTAAAAGAAGGCAAGGGCAAATGCAAGTATTGTATGTTTTCAAACAAAGTAATATTCATATCATTGTGAGTGTATGCCATTTAACTGTTTCTTAGTTGCAGTCTTCCAACAATTTTCATGTTTGAAGTTTGGATGCAGTATTATTATGACTGTGGACATATTATGACTGTAGAATATTCACTGTTAGTTGTAGTGATCCTACTCTCACTGGTGCTTTTGAAGGTGACTCGTACTTAAGAACTTAATGAAAAAATAAGTTCTTAGATTCTGACAGTACACTGATTAACACAGTTAAAATATTCTTGCTTATAAAATTTAAATATGTTTTTACCGTATGGTAAAACTCACAAGGAATACGATTTAAGTGGTATATTAGAGCAAATATTTAAAAAAACAAAAAGGCATTAAGTTGGAAGATCCCATTAGTGATGTCATAGCAAGGTGTGCAGCAGTAGTAACTCCAGCTGGCAGCATGAGAAGATGTTTACAATTGCACTGGTGTGTTGACTGTACTCTTCTTCTCTACTGTAGAAGTTCATTTTGCTACTAGCCAAAATCAGGAAGAGGAATAGATATAGCAGTTAGCTGGTAGCAATATTCAAATGTACAGCATTGACAGTAATAGTGGATTGGTGTTGATAATTGCACTGCATTAATAGTAGCAGTGGATTTATATTGATACTCGGATGTGCTGCACTGGGAGTGGCAGTGGATTGGTATTGATATTCAGATGTGCTGCATTGATAGTAGCAGTGGATTGGTGTTGATGCTCAGATGTGCCACATTGACAGTAGTAGTGGATTGGTATTGATACTTAGGTGTGCTGAACTGGGAGTAGCAGTGGATTGGCATTGATACTAAGATGTGCTGCATTGACAGTAGCAGTGGTTTGGTGTTGACACTCAGATGTGCTGCATTGACAGTAGCAGTGGATTGGTACTGATACTTATGTCTGCTGCATTGGGGGGAACCTTACTGGGGACCTGGCAAGAGACAGAGAGAGAGAAACCCAGACCCCAGGCTGAGTGTGGCCCTTTGTGCTTATAAAGGGAAATTGATTATGCTTGATGCAGAGAGGTCAATCTAGAAATACTGGGTATATCCATTTTTGTTCCAAGTGAACATCCCTCTAGAGTGTCAGTGGTGAGGATTCAGGTTCCTTGATTACTGGCCCAGAGAGGGGATGTCACAAAGGCTACCATGCTGATGTGATTTGGCAGAACCAGGAAAACATCCCTGGTCTATACACTGCATATTGTGCACGGTGTGTTGAGTAGGTACCAGCATTGCAGTGGAATGCACCACCTCCCGACCCCAGGATAGGTGAGCCAGCACTGACCACTTACTCAGCTTGCTGCAAATTTATATGTAATGAATTGCTTCAGTGATGTGTACTTTACCTGCATGCTGCTACTACCTCACACTCACCACAATGTGTTGTGCATGGTTACAGCTGTGGTGCATGCTTGTATGTAATGTATAAAATACACATATATATATATATATATATATATATATATATATATATATATATATATTATTTATTTGCAGTTTGATTACCAGGGAAGTCCACTGGGCCAAACTGACCCATTTTCAGTGGAGGTCCGTGGAGAAAAGCTCCCAAGATGCATTATACAATTTAGATACAAATGATAGTTAATATTAAAGATCTTATGTAGAATAGTTACTTATAAATGCATTCGATATCATGCATAGTTAACAAATTCATTAAGCTTGAATGTAGGGATCACACAGTTTTAATTTGAGGAAAACAGATATGGGTTAGGTGTGGAAACAGTTTACATGCAAACCTTTTAAGAAAATGTAAATATGCTTTACATACACACATCAACAGTAGAATGCTTTTTACAATATTTACAAGGTTGGTCTGTGTGAGGGTAGCTGTAGGAGATGAGAGCTTAGAGAGAAGCCATGGAAATTGTTGAGAGCTTAGATAGGCTCATAAGAAGATAACTGAGAGTTGTAGAGCTTGGGAACCAGAGCGAGAACCCCCTTGGATTAGGTTGGGTGAATGCAGGTACATTTCTATTTAGTGGACAGGTGTTTGAATAGTTGGGCTTTGAAGTTTTCCGAGTTTGGTATGGTTCTTAGTGTGGAGGGAAGGGAATTCCATTTTTTGCCTAGTGAGAAAGATAGGAGAAGTTGGCCAGCAGGATGTTTAGGTTTATGGATAGTAATTAAGTTCTGATTTTCAGATCTGAGAGCTCTGTTGGGTGTATAAGGGGAAAGGATGTTAGTTAGAGCGGGACATTTTGTTGGGTGAAATATGAGTCTATGTGCAGTAGTGAGTTGGAGATAGTCTAGGTAGTTTGGGAGTTCAAGCCAATTCAGGGATTGTAGGGTTAGGCAGTGATGGGTGGTATTTTTAGATTTAGAGGCAAATTTAGAGATTTTGTTGTAGCAGTTTTCTAGTTTAGAGGTGATAGAGGAGGACAGGTTGTTTAGGAGAGGGGCTCCTTATAATAAGGAAGGAAGAAAAGTCGAGAACAGAGTTTGCCTGGTAGAGTTGGAGAGAAAGCAATTATTCCTATACAGCATACCTAGCTTTTGGTGGGTTTTCTTAATATTTTGTTGAATATGAATATCAAACTTGAGGTGTTCATGTACAGTAATGCCACGTAGTTTGGCAGAGGGGACTACTTTTATAGGGAAGTTGGTTTGACTATAGACTTTGAAGTTGTTTTTATCGTAGGAGAAGGTCTTTGTGGGAGGGAATAGTAGAATCTTTGATTTATTTGCAGTGAGAGAGAGGTGATTTTGGCACCTCCAGTTTTCAGTTGTTGAGAAAGGCAGTTTGGGTTTTAGTCAGCAATTCAGAGAGGTTTGTGGCAGAGCAGACTAAGGTTGAATCGTCTGCATATTGAATGATTTTAGCATCAGGAATAGCAGTGTGAAAGTTATTGATGAAGATGTTAAAAAGCATTGGCCCAAGGATGGATCCCTGTGGTACGCCAGTTGGGGTAGGTAGGAAGGAAGAGATGGAAGGAAGAAATGGAGTTCTTCCATTTGACTTCCTGTGATCTGTCTGATAGAAAGCTGGAGAACCAGTATAAAGCATTATGTGAGAGATTAAGGTTTGAGAGATGACAGAGAAGGTGCTTATGAGAGACAGAATCAAAGGCTTTAGACAGATCGAGTAAAACAGTAGAAACTAAGTGGCCTGAATCTCGAGCTTGATTGACAGCTTCTAGGAAAGAGAGTAGAGCAGTTATTGTGCTATGGCCTGGATGGAAGTCATGCTGGGTAGGAGTGAGAAGACTATTTTGGATCAGGAAAGGCATAAGTTGAAGGTGGATGCATTTTTCTAGGATTTTGGAGATTGGTGAGAGCAAAGCAATGGGATGAAAGTTTGAGATGCTGGTATTTTTGCCTCCTTTACGAAGAGGAAGAATATAAGCTGAGCGCCAGAGTTAGGGACGTATGATTCTTTTATGGATTGGTTGATAATGATGCTGATTGGGAGTGCAATGCCATCAGCACACATTTTAGAAAGGAAGAGGGAATATTTTTGGGACCGTTAGAGCAAGGTTTAAGTTTGGACAGAAGTTTTTTTTATAAAGTTAGTGGAGATGGATTTGAGTTCAAACAGATGAGGTGAGTTGGAACGGGGAGAGTGTAGAGCAGTTGAGTTATTATTGGGAAATGTCTTGGTGAGGGTAGTAATAGTATCTATGAAAAAAAAAGTTAAATTCAGAGCCTTGTTCGAGGTCAGATTTATTTGAGTCAGGACAGGGATTATTCTTGGTGCCTGGATTGAGGAGTGAGTTTACTGAGTTTCAGAATTTTGGGGGTTTTTTTATTGTTATTGGACTGAAGTTTGATATAGTAGGATTTTTTGTCTTTGGTGATTAGTCGTCTTGCACGGTTGCGGAGCTGTTTATATTGGAGCAAGGTATTGTCCAGTTTATTGTTTTAGTAAAGCTTCCATAGTTTGTCTCTGTGGTATGTAATCTGTTTTGTCTCTGAATAGCCAAGGAGCAGTTTTAGTTTTTATCCTTTTGTTTCTTAGTGGGGCTAGTGAGTTTAAAGTATCAAGGAAGACAGAGTTGAAATATTCTATAGCCTTGTCAAGAGGAAGGATGTTTAGAATTTGCCAGTTCATTTGTTTGAAAGTATTTGAGAAAGTAGTTTGGTTGAAGCTACTGAGGTTACGAGTTTGAATGTACTGATGCTGGTGTGGGGAGGAACTAGTTGAGCGATGCATGAAGGCTGGGAGGTGGTCGATAAAGAAGGTATCAGGAATTGTGCCAGAATTGGTTATTTTATTTGGATCTGAGACTAGGATCCAATCTATAGTGGATCCGGGAGGGTTTATTTTGTTAGGTCGAGTGATGGAGAGGATTATTTGAGTGAAGTTATAGAGGTTAATGGATAGGGAGGGAGAGGGGCAATTGATTTTATTCCAGTCAATATTCACATCACCAAGGATATAAGTTTCATAGTTAATTTCAGTAGAGGCCCATAGGAGAATATGTTTGAGTGTAGAGATATTGTTACCAGGTGAGATATGTAAGGCAATGATGCAGATATTTTTGTTTATTTAGTTTTAGAATTCTAGAAGTTAGTGCAGTGTTCTGGAATTGGAATTTGGAGGGGAATTAAGGTAAGAAGGTTGGAGAAGAGTAGGGCAGTGCCTCCACCTTTTTTATTTAGTCGGTCATTTCTGAGACAATGAAATCCTAGGGGTAGAATCTCAGAGTCCGAGATAAAGGGCTTGAGACAGGTTTCAGATATGGCTAAGATATCTGGTTGGTTATGGCTTAACCAAGCTTGAAATTGGTGTACTTTGTTTAGACTTTGTGCATTAATTGTAAAAATCTTTAGGGTGTTGAGATAGGAGGAAGAGAGTAAGGGATGAGTGTTGTTAATAAAGGATGTAGGACCAGGGTTAGGATCGATATCACCAGCTTGGACTAGGTTGTTGAAGGAGATATCCTTTAGCCATATTGGTCTGCCAGGCATGAGTTTTGGTAGATTGGAGCAGGTGACAGTATCTTGACTTTAGAGGAGAAGAGTTTAGGGGGGAATAGGTTCAGAGGGATGGACTGAATGAGAGAAGAGGAGATAGAGTGGAAATGGGAGGAAGATTGAAGGGGAAGGTGGGTTTGTATGGTAGTGGTCTTTGTAGGTGTTATTGGACAAGCATAGGTGGAATATGAGGTAACATAGTATAAGGGAAGTAGGAACAGAAAGAGGAGGCTTGGGGGACTGGAGCGTGTGATAACTTGAGGAGAGCATGCTGGAGCAGAGAGATAGTGGTATGAGTGGTTAGGAAAATAGAGAAGGCTATGAAGAAGAAAGGGTTTAAAAAGTGATGGAGGTGTTCTAGAGATTTAAGGAAAGATGAGGGGACTATAATTATTGGGTGGAGTACATATTACAGAGTTTAAGAAGGATGGCTATAGGTGGGAGGAGTAATGAGGGGGAAGCTGGTTCATAGGTTCATACTAGGCTATCTGCCCTAGGGCATTTATAAGCCTAGCCAGAGTGTGTGTGGCTTTCACCACCCCTTAGGATGAGAATACTATACCCATTAGTTTGCTGTGCCTCTGTCCAGCAGTGACACAGAGATGATTCCCGGGGTAAACCTATGATCTCCCATCCACTCGTCAAGATTTCTCTTGAACAGAGCCAGTGAGGGGCTCTGCCTCACATGGACTGGGATTCTGTTCCATAGTGTAGGGAGTCTCTGGGTGATGAATCTGTCCCTCCAGCACGTCCTATTTATATCCGTGTTGAGGTTTAAGTCTCTTGCTCTCGTGGCTCTGGTGGATTTGGATTTTTTGAGGTGGAGCATGTCCATTAATTCCGGGTTGGACATGGCCTTGTATGTCAGGCAGAGATCACCTCTGAGCAGACGGTATGCGACTGAATAGAGCTGGAGTTTCTTCAGTCGGGCAGCGTATGACATATGTTTGAGCCCCTTTATCCTTTTGATGAGGAACTTTTGGGGTCTTTCCAACTGCTGCAGGTGTCGGGTAAGGTACATTCTGAATGGGGCGTTGTACTCAATCATTGGTCTGATAAGTGTAGAGTACAGGGGTACAATGACCTCTCCTGATCTGGATGTGAATCCCTTCATGATCAGGTGGGCAATGTAGAAGGTCTTCCTAACCACTTTGGCAATGTGAGTGTCAAAAGAGAGGTTACTGTCAACTTGGGTCCCCAGGTCCCTGATAACTTCCATGTTTAATGGATTACCACCTATGTGGTAATTAGGGGTTACCTTGTTTTTCCCAAAGGGTATGACTATACATTTTTTGGCATTTAGCTTAAGGCCATGGCTCTGGCACCAGTTAGCCATTTCTATGAGACCTCTCTGGAGGATGTCTGTGTCTGATGGACTGTCAATTATGGTGCCCAGTTTGCAGTCATCTGCAAATTTTGTCAGCCACAATCCCCCTATGTTTGCCTGCACTTCAGAAAAATAAATGCCGAACAAGAGGGGGCCCAGGACTGAGCCCTGTGGGACACCGCTCGTGACCGGCTTAGTCTGACATGGCACCAGCAACTCTAACCCTGTGGGTTCTGTCCTTGAGCCAGTTTGCAACCCATCTTGTGACATATGAGTTTACATCTAAGCTGGTGAGCTTTTCTATGATGCCTGAGTGGGGTATTGTGTCGAACGCTTTTGCTAGGTCAAGGTAGGCTATGTGAGCTGCCTTACCCTCATCAATGGCCTTAGTGACTGTTTTGAAAAAGTCGACCAGGTTCAAGAGGCAGGATCTGCCCTTGACAAAGCCAGATTGGGTAGGATCCAGTGTCTGTAGGTCCCCAATGTCTTTATTTATGAGTTCCATTATGATCCTCTCCATAGCTTTGCAGACAAGGCTCGTCAAGCTTATGGGGCGGTAATTTCCAGGGTCCATAGAAGCACCGCCTTTGTGGAGTGGGACCACAGTTGCCGTACGCCATTCTTTGGGTATGTATCCTGTAGTAAGGCTAAGATTAAACAGCAGCCTTATGTGTGGGTTTAGTTCCTCATTGAGTTTGTGTAGCACACAGCCGGGGACACCGTCCAGTCCCATTGATGCTGTGTTTTTTGCTTTAGAGAGAGCAGCTGTCACCTGGGCATCTGAGATGTTTGGGAGGCTAGACTCTGGTGGGATAGATATTTCTCCTTTGGGGGAGAGGGAGAAATTTGCACTGAACCTGTCTGCCAGTATGTTGGCAATGTCTGTGGGTTCAGTGATTTTTGTATCATTTTGGACTAATTCTGAGCATATCTGGGAATTTTCACCCAGGTTTCTAACATAGCTAAAGAAGGCCTTATGATTGTCTTTTGTGTCTTTAGCGATTTTTCTCTCAAAGTTGGCCTTGGATGATTTTATGAGTGATCGTAGTTTTTTTGCTAGTACTGATCAGAGATGCCTTCCCTTTTAGGGATTTTGCTCTGTCATGTAGTAGCTTTCTCCTCTTGTTGTAGAGTTTGTTTATGGCTGGGGTCCATCAGACCGGGCGCCTGCCTTTGGTGGAAAGGGTCTTGATTTTATTAGGGATTGCTTGATCCATACATTCCTGGAGGTGCTCGTAGAAGGCATTTGTAAGGGTTTCAGCAGCGTGGGTTGTGGTTTCCACTGGCTCGGGGGCCTTGAAGGATACCACTACAGTCTTAAGAAGTGTGAAGTTTGCTTTTGAGAAGTTCTTCACTGTGGTCTTTTTTGCTGGGGTTGGGGGCGGGATGTGGATCTCCAGTGAGATTAATTTATGGTCTGATCTCACCAATGCAGGATATACTTGGTATTGGGTAATTAGGCTGAGAGGGTGGGGTAAGATAGGAATGAAGCTAGGAGTACTGGGGTGGGTGGGAAATGGGGGCAGGGTAGGGGAGCGGACTGAGCCCGTAGGGCGAACGGAGCGGGAAAGAACACTAGAGGTGAGTATGGCAGAAAAAGTATCAGCAAAGAGCAGTTTAAAGGAAGTAGTTAGAAGGTATGAACTAAATATTTCCAGCCAGAAAAAGAATGCTGCCTTTACAGAGGGTGGTGTAGCAGGGGGGAGAAGATATTTACAGTCTAAGGATATTAACTCATCACCAACTGTTTGTGAAAAAAATAAAACGTGTTGGGATTATAAAGAATATCTATGATTTATATTGGTAGATGCTGCCACCTAATGGTAGAAGGAGATAGCAAACCGCAGGGATAGTTGGACCAGTCTTAGGTTTAAATATATGCTAGGGTAGTGATAACAGGAGGGGGAGAGGGCAAACGGTCTGCGGTAGGCTGCTAGCACACACACACGGGATGGCAGATTAACTCTAGATAGTACATCAAGTCTACATTTATTTAGTGTTAAGCAACATACATTTACACAATCTTGTTGGGGGGGGGGTCTTCTCAGTAGTATTTTTCTAAGTACCAGGCAAGCTGGCCAGTTCAGGGTGTCTTCAGGTGATGGCTGGAGTTATTCCTTTTGCGTTTAAAGCAGGGAGGGAGCACCCAGGATGGATTACTGTAGAGGAGAGGGAGACAACACTGAGTTAGTTAATATTGCAGATGTAGAGGGGAAGGTAGAAGGTAAGGGATGTTTAGAGAAGAAAGGAGGATGTAACAAAGCACAGTAGTAGAGAGAGGCTATGGTTAGATGAGGCTAGAGCAAGTATGTAGAGGAAGATAAGGTTTAAGAGATTAACAATGGAAAGCAGCAGACATTATGCTATGAACAATACAAGTTAGGCAATATAGGCTCCATAAAATGGAACAAAACATTCATTCAGCAGTTCAGCATGCTATCAGTGACCCTAGTCCGTTTGAGAGGACAGGGTTATACAGCAGTAGAGCCAAATAAAAGCAGCAGAAAGCAATTGGTAAATGATAAAGTAATACTATAAAATCTCTAAACAGTGCAATATGTAGTGCTCAACAGACTAACACAGTAAGCTATGATATGTTCATGCTGTGCAATAACTTGTGCTGAACAGTTTTCAAAACAGCTTTCAGAACAATATAAAAGCCATGTGGTGCCCTTAGAGACAAACGGAAAAGAAAAACAGCTGCTAAGCCAGTCATTAAGCTAAAGGCTCCATTGATCCACCTTGAAAGAGAAATAAAGGCCTTCAACGATATATGTTCAACGATATATGTATATAGATATATAGATGTATACATTTGTAGAGGGAAGTTGATATCTCATAAATGCTGCAGTACCTGGTTTACATGCTGCTTTTAAAAATCTGTATTCAGTGAAACTTTACGTTAATGATTGTTTACATGTTACATCAACACGTTTCTTATCTTGTATTATTGTAAACTTCTCATGACCCATTTCTAATTTTTTGCCAGGAGCTTTACTTTAGATATGTTCAATTGGGTATGCATACTTAAATATGTAAACAAATATCAAGGCAAAGTAAAATAATTAATTTTGGGCTGGACAATGTCAAATGACTTGCTAAACATTAAACTTTATAATCTCTAGCCCCCCATGGTTTATTACTTTGTAAGACAATACACATTGGATGGTGTGTCCCACTGATTCTATGTACTTGGTTATTGTTGTTATTGTTATTCTGTTTATCTGTTTACATATTTATTTTATTTTTTTAAAATGTGACTACATTCTTTTTCACCCATAAAGTTAAACTATAAAATTTGTATTTTACGATTGTTCTCCCTTTTCTTTCTATGATGTGAATGAGAAAGTCTACCTTCTGTGATTTAAGTATAATAGTCAGTGGTATAGCTTAGCTCTTTCCACATTTTTGGATTGAGTCCAAGCTGAGTCATACTAGTTTATACACTTGACGGTATAATAGATTTTAAAGATCATGTGCAGGATGGCAAAATGGAATACAGCTTCTGCATTCCACTCTACTTTTTTGTGAATAAAGCAGGTGGCTAGAGGCTGTCATGCTCTTTTCACATAAAGTAATGATGTTAAGTTAAAGAAATATGGCTCCACATCCAATCCTCTCATCTGCTCTTGTGTGTGATGGTGGTGGGTGTTACTTGCTAACGTCAAGTTGTTGAGGAAGCTGTCTTCTGATAACTTCCTCAGATGAGTTGGAGGCTGCAAGAGATTACATTACATTAAGCTTAAAATTTCATAAAATGCTAGCACACTTGTTTGCATTTTTGCAATCTTTGGAGACCACTGTGCATGTCATCTGACTATTGAACAGTGACATCCCCCCTCTGGGTCAGTAATCAAGTAGCCTCAATCCTCAGCACTGATACTGGTGGGGGACGTTCACTTAGAACACAAATGGATACACACAGTATTTTCAGATGCAGCTCCCTGCACCAAGCACAATTTCCCTTAAGAGTACACAGGGAGCACACTCCAGACCAGGGGCTAGACTTCCTTTCCAGGCCCCAAATAAGACTCCACCTTTCTCTCTGCAGAAACCAGTGCTCTGTGTTTCTGTTCCAAGTAGCTGACATACACACTCTTTGAGATTTGATTTTCACACACAAACACCTGGGAAAGGCTGGCACAGATTTATCAGAACTGTCCCCTCTACCCAGACTATAAGGCAGATTCATTGCCACCAGCCAGCTACTTTCAGCCTCTTACTAGGGTATCCAATTACTATTAGCAAAATTAATACTTATACAAATGGTAGTATTAACCAAGCAGCAAGACTTTCAGGAGCATAAAGCCCAAAGTGCCACCAAATAAATGCAGTTACTCTCAAAGGTTAAACTATTTTCTAAAAGACCAGCCACAATGAAAGGTATAGATATAGTTAATAATAAATAATGAAAAACATGAAAATACTGAGTACCTAATTACAGTAAACATCAGAGTTTCAGTTCACAAGAAATATAAAAATAACACTGATGGAAAGACACAGACAGATACAGAAAAACAATAACTAGTCTTTCTATATTTTCCTAACTTACTGAAGAATTAGTGTTCCCTTCTTACTTGCTAGAGCAAGGTAAGATGACATGGATGAGTGTCTTTATTTTCAGTACCAATAATAGAGTGCTGAGTGTCTTCTGTCAAATCTCTTACTAGTTTCTAAATATAATTTCAGTGCTGGCTATAGAATGACATCACATCTGGTCACTTGATTCTGTGGTTCCCCCTGACTAGAAACTTGAGTCAGGATCTGGCACAGATGTGTCACAGTACACACCTGGAGCTTTGCTAAGGCATCTGAAGACTGTAAAACAATTCCAGTACTTTCATTCTTCATCAAAGATTAACCAGCTATTCTCTGGCACCCCATGGTAGCAATTACTTCACCATTAAGGACAATAAGAGTAGGATCCCAGACCAGACATTGTGTCTCTGGCTGCATTCAAGCCTGTGAGATAAAGTCTTTATGGTCATTTACTTTCAAGATATTTTTTTTTCTTAAGGTAAACTGGACTGAAATTAACCCCTTCCATTCCAGCATTCTCTGTTAACATATATATGCTTCAACAGTTAACAACAGTACAGTCTGACATGCATGTATATTTTTCTGTCCAGCAGGTCCCACTGTTGATACATTTTTAACACAAGCAACTTTACAAATCCATGTTTAACACAAGCATCTATACTAATCAGTTTGATATTCGAATGACATAAAGTTTTCTACAAAACTCCAGCTAGCTATGCTGGCATATGTTACACATGGACTGGCCTACTCTCTCAGACACAACTTTCTTAGTTTCTTAAGAGCAATAGCCAAAGAAAACAGAAAACAAACACTGTGTTCTAGGATGAGCAAATCATCCC
This sequence comes from Protopterus annectens, assembly GCF_019279795.1. Classification (NCBI taxonomy): domain Eukaryota; kingdom Metazoa; phylum Chordata; order Ceratodontiformes; family Protopteridae; genus Protopterus; species Protopterus annectens. The sequence continues at coordinate 861,684,606 of NC_056744.1, forward strand.
ACCTCTCATTCAAATTCCAATATCACCATTATCACTGAAGTAAGTGCATAACTGCATTTGCCACACTCTTCACTGAAAGATTTCAGTCAGTCAGTAAACACTGGTGCAAAGTTCATGAAAAATCAGTTTTTGGGGCATTAGGGTTTGAAATGGCACTGTACTGCTGAACTGTTTGTAGGTTTGGAAACAAATTCTTCTAGTGAGAAAATACACTTTTAAGAGTGTATCAGGTGTGATAGGCAATTTTCAATTTCTTGGCCTAGTTGCTAGATGAATCAATGTACTCATTTATTTATTACAATTTGCTAAATGGGCAGTACCCATGTTCAGATACGAACTGGGAAAAAAAAAACTCCAAAAAACATAAGCACATTTGGGATAGATATATTAGTAACAGTAAATAATTAGGATTCCACACCACACAGCCAGACATCAAACAGGCACTAGTTTGTCAGTGATGCCCAGAACAATTATGTGAGGTATCTCTATTTTGCACAATTGCTGTTGCCAAGTGGTAAGCTCATTTGGGTTCATGTTCCGCTACTGAATTCTAAAATACTCGAAGCATGAAATAACAAACAGAAAACAGTGAAAGGGATAATCTTCGAACTGCTGCAAATTTGAAGAAAAAAAAATACATTGAATGGCCATAGTTGGCCAACAACTAGGAAATAACACAATACATAAGGTAAGTGAAGGGAAATGTAAGATGTTCATCGTGTTTCACTGTTGCAGTCATTACACTTGGGTTATCCTGCTGGCAGGCGACCTGTAGTCTGCCCGAGTTCCAAAGTCTTAGTCCGGCGTCATTTGCTGTCGCCTCTTCCCTGACGTAAGTGCGCCAGGGGTATAAAAGTAGCAACCAACACCATTTTCCTCAGTCTTTCTTGCCACGCAGTGCCCGAAGCAAAAGCAGTTTGCAAGTGCCGGTCGGCCGACTCCTGAGATTTTCAAAATTGAATTTCAGAACCAAAGTCTTCAATAAAGCTAAGTACCCTGTTGGGGAAACTTTGTCTTGCTCCAGACCGATGTCAGTAAAAATTAATTGTATTTCTTGTGGGAAGCAAATACCTCATAAGGACTTTCACTCTTACTGTATTCCTTGCATAGGCCCTGACCACGACGTTACTAGTTGTCGGTTTTGTGCTAGATTCAATAAACGCACTGTTAAACGTCGGTTTGATTTTGCCTTGCATTATTTTGGACGAAGATTTAATTATATAATGCCGTTGGAACAGCCGACAACCAGAATGTATAAAAAACGCAAGACAAAGAAAAAGACAGGCATCCGAGGTTCAAAACTGATGACGAAGCCTCTTCTAGGCCAGTCACTGGTTTGCCGGTTCTCAGTGAGGTGCTTTCGCAGCCCTTGACATCCGCTACCTCAGTGCCACAGGCCATAACTGACAGCCACGTGGAGACACCGAGGCCTGTGGAAACTCAAGGTATTGGGCCTACGGAAACTATACCCTCAGATGGGTCCAGAGCCGCTGAGCAGGCATCGGCTTCTGAGGGTGTTTTCCGACCTACACAGCTTACAATTAAGGCTTCTACAGCAGCAAAGGCAAAGTCAAAAACACCATTAAAGACAAGGAAACAAGGGCAGCATTCTCCAGAACAGTCATCCATGCCAAAGAAACAGATGCTTAAAATGGCCGAAGACCTTATTACTTTAATCACGGGCTCCCATCCCCCTCCTGATAAAAGGCCTAGGGAAGACGCAGATTATGATTCCTCTGATCAGGTTTCCATTTCCTCTGATTCATCTGATGAGGGCTTATTCTCTCCTTCCCTATGAGGACTCTGATGCTGAAGAGTCCATTCCTTCAGCCTCACCGCCTGAGGATTATTCTTTTGGGGAAACCCTGCACACCATGAGGGAGCATTTCCATTGGGAGAGCCAGGATTACTCAGAATCCAAGAAAAGGCTTAGAGATTTCCTTTTATTGCCTCAGCACAGGCCCCTGTCTATCCCCCCTGTGCTTGATATTGTACATTATGTTTTTTCTGAATTCAGTCTGTCTCCTGACTCTTTACCCCCTGCACCAGTAAAGCCAAGCAGGTACTACAGGGTCCCTGACTCTCATAAATTTCTTTACAAAAACCCTGCTGCAGACCCAGAAACAATTTCTCAGGGTCCTAAAGAGGTTAAGGCTTCCACTGCCAAAAATCCTGTCCCCTCAGATATGGATTCCAGAGATCTGGACAGATGGGGGAAAAAAGTTTACACCTGCTACTTTAGCTGTAAGAGCTTTAAACTGTCAGTTCCACATGCTTAAAGTTAAATATCAGCAGTGCCTCATGTCATTGTTAAAGCAGAACATGGTTACAAATATTGAAAGTCATGACAGTAAAGAAATGCAGGATTTATTGCATGCAGTTGAACAAGTGGGAAAGCATACTCTGCAATGTGGTTTTGATTCATTAGAGGCTTCTTGTAGAGCCACAGTTACAGGCTCTGTTATTCAAAGACATGCTTGGTTGAAAGAACAAAGTTTACCTGACCATGTTAAAGTAAAATTATTGGATGCTCCATTACGGCATGATAATTTGTTTGGTGTTAAGGCAGAAGAGGTGTTAAAGAAAATGGAGGATAAAGCAAAGTCAATGCAAACAGTGAAAGATTTCTTACAGATTCGACCACCTAGATTTAGCAGAAACTGGCCTTCAAAAAATTGGTCCTTTCCAGTGTCAGGCCACAAAGAGGCAGATACAGATGCCCAAGAGGCAGATCTCAGCCCCAAGGCTCCTACAGACCTAAACAATGGGGTGCTTCAACCCCCAAAGGAGGAGAAAACAAATCACAACCTTATAGGAAACAGTTGCAATGACTTCCCTCTGCAAATGCCAAGCTCTTACCAGTTGACAGCACCCCCAGGGGGCAAGTTAGGACTTTTCTTAAAAAATTGGTACATGATCACCCAAGACTAATGGGTGCTGAATATTGTTTCTCAGGAGTACAGATTCCACTTCCATATGCTTCCAAAACCAAAAGGTATGCCAAACCTGCCACAAAACCAATGGGCAGAGGCACAAAAACAGATTGTAGCTCTTATGGATATAAGAGCTATTCAAAAAGTTCCACAAGAAGAACAGGGGCAAGGATTTTACTCAAGACTTTTCTTAGTACCCAGTAAAGACAAAGCCTGGAGACCAATATTGAACCTGTCTGTCCTAAATACTTTCCTGGATGTTCCAAAATTCAAAATGTTAACACTACAACAAATTCTGCCCATGCTGGGCAAGGAGGCTTGGCTAGTAACTTTGGACCTCAAGGAGACATACCTGCATGTCCCAGTCAGACAATCGTGCAGAAGATACCTCAGATTTATAGAAGGCTCAAGGCATTACCAATTCTCTGCACTGCCCTTTGGCTTATCTACTGTGCCCAGGGTCTTCACAAAATGCCTGGCACCAGAAATTGCATTTTGCAGACAAAAAGGAATTCAAATATATCCCTACTTGGACGACTGCCTTATTCAAGCAGAGAGCAAAGACATTCTTCTAAAGCACCTGGCATTTATAAAAAGATTGCTAATTTGCCTAGGGTACACAGTAAACGAAAAGAAATCAAAACTAGTGCCCTCTCAAGAGATAATATTCCTGGGTGCAAGCTTAAATACAACTGCCCAGATGGCTTATCTCATGCCAGACAAACAAAAGCAACTGATTCATTACTTTCAAATGATGGCAACAAAGACCCAGCTCCCTGCAAGAAAAATTCTGCAGGCCCTGGGTTTCATAGCATCCTGCATTCTACTAATTCCATATGCAAAACTGCATATGAGGAAACTGCAATGGTATCTAAAAAGTGTTTGGACTCAGCATTGTCACAGCCTAGAGACAGTCATAACCTTGATTTCCTGCCTACAACAGGAGTTTCGATGGTGGTCCCAGGCCTGTCACCACAACAAGGGACAGCCTTTCACCTTACCTACAGCCAGGCAGACAATAACAATGGATGCATCGGATTATGCCTGGGGAGCACATATGGCAGAAAAATGTATTCAGGGCACGTGGCCCAAGGAACAAATGCATCTTCACATCAAGCAAAAAGAGATGCTAGCTGTACAGAATGCCCTGACAGCCTTCAAGGACCTAATACATCCAGGACAACTATTAATAAAGATGGACAATACCACAGTTATGTGGTACATAAACAAGCAAGGGGGCACACATTCCTACCCCCTATGCAGACAAGCCATGACTTTGTGGAACACAGCACTGACCTACCAGGTACATCTGCAAGCACAATTCCTGCCAGGAACAAAAAATACACTGGCAGAAGAACTAAGTAGAAATCTAATGGATCCTCATGAATGGAAGCTAAATCCACAAGTGTTCAACATGATAATAAGGAAATGGGGATGCCCAGACATAGATTTTTTTGCCTCCCCTCACAATTACCAAATACAGAAATTTTGCACAAGGACTTATCCCTCTCAAGCATGGAAAGTGGATGCTCTATCATTCAGCTGGAAAGACCTGACAGTTTATGCCTTCCCTCCAATGCCTCTTCTCACCAAGGTGCTTCTAAAAGTCAGACAAGAGACCAAAAATTATCCTGATTGCACCAGACTGGCCACGCCAACACTGGTACCCAATCCTAAAGAGTTTGTCCCAAGGTCCTCCTTGGCCTCTACCTCAAATCCCTCATCTTCTGACACAACAAAACAACCAGATTTTGCACAGTCAACTCAGAACCTTAAACCTGGCAGCATGGCAGATAATGTAGCCACTCAGACTGTGCCTCTCTCTAAAGCTGTTGTGGATGTTATTTTGGAAGCCAGGAGGCCCAGCACTAGGAAATCTTATGCAGAAAAATGGAAGAGATCCTGTGCTTGGAACCAGGCACAAGGGCTCGATCCACTTGTCCCTAATATACCTCATATTTTGCAATACCTAACTGAGGCCTGTCTTTTTCATCCATTAAAATCCATGCCTGTGCCATTTCAGTGCATTACAATACAGATTTTTTTCACATCCTCTACTATGACAATACCTCAGAGGGGCAAAAAATATAAGACCCCCTAAGAGAGCACCAGTACCTACTTGGGACCTCAACTTTGTTTTAGAAAAACTAACACTGCCTCCATTCGAACCAGCCAGCACAGCTGATCTAAAATTCTTGTCATGGAAAACTGCTCTGCTCCTAGCAATAACTTCAACAAGAAGAGTCTCGGAGTTACAGGCATTGATGGCTGTGGAACCTTTCCTCATTTTTCATCAGGACAGGGTTTCTCTTAGGACAAACCCAACATTCATGTCAAAAGTGGTCTCCAATGTGGCCTTAAACCAAACCATTCATTTACCTACTTTTTACCCAAATTCACAGAATAAAGGGGAAAGACTTCTGCACGCTTTGGATATACACAGGCAGCTACGATTCTACTTGGACAAAACAAAAGCTTTCAGAAAAACTGGGCAACTGTTTGTAGCATATGCTGCAGGTTCACAAGGAAAGCCTATTACAAAGCAGACAGTCTCCAAATGGATAGGACACTGCATCCGCTTCTGTTAGCACAACATGGCAAATCAGTGCCTAAGGGCATTAGGCCTCATTCTACCAGAGCAACAGCCACTTCAGCAGCTTTCCTCATAGGAGTACCTACCAAAGACATTTTAGAAGCTGCAACCTGGAGCTCAGTGCACACTTTCACCAAACACTACCACTTACCTCTCTACTCCAAATCCAGAGCAGGTTTTGCCACTGCAGTTCTGCAGGGCTTGTTAGTCTCGCCAAATCCAATTTAGACTCAGCCACCCAACCTCCCATCAGCTTTGGGATTCTACCCAAGTGTAATGACTGCAACAGTGAAACACGATGAACATAGTACAGTTGTGTACCTACCATAAATGTAGATGTTAGTGTATTCACTGTTGCAGTCCAGGTTACCCACCCACCCACCCTTTTCTTTGCTAGGACTTTTGTGTACTTCTCAACTCTATACAACCTATGTGGTGTATTTGCTTGTAGATAAAGGAAATGTTTATAGTAACACATGCATGTTTTTTGGCATATTTTTATCTTTTCAGCCTTCCTATTTGGGGGCACCTGACAGCTGGGGCAAGAAAAACTGAAGAAAATGGCGTTGGTTGCTACTTTTATACCCCTGGCGCACTGACGTCAGGGAAGAGGCGACAGCAACCGACGCCAGACCAAGACTTTGGAACTTGGGCCGACTGCAGGTCGCCTGCCAGCAGGATAACCCAAGTGTAATGACTGCAACCATGAATACACTATATCTACATTTATGGTAGGTACACAATTGTACTTTTTCCCTTTTTCCCACTGTAGTGCAATCTTGGAATTGGTATACATAGTTAGTGTGTGTGTGTGTGTGTGTGTGTGTGTGGGGCACAGCCTCCCATCTTGGTTGATTGTGTGTGTGATGTTGGCTGACTATGGTCATTTGATGTAGTTTTTTTGAAATTGTTGTTCGATGGTTGTCCCGTTTGCTGTTTTACTTTTGCTGTTTCGCAGTTCCTGTTTTTTAGAATTTGGTAGCTGAACATAGACCCAGCTCATTTAAAGTATAATACAGCAGACTGGCATGAAGTAGATTGCCATTGGATCCTCATAGAGTCAGAACTGGGGAGGTGTTACAGTAAGGCAAGTAAGAAGACCGAGAGAGAGAAAGGGAGGGAGAGCACAATAGGAATGCACATTCTTTAGTTCAGCTTTGTAGAAGAAACTGAGAAGTAGAGCATCATGTGAGTTAGTGATTTGCAAAGTTATATAGCACCCGCTTTCCCTGCTACCATTTAGGCAGCTCTGCAAGGTGTAAAATGGTAAATCTGCTTAATGTATTTACCTTAGCTGCATAAACTAGGAAGCTCCTAAGAGAATGAGGCACCTGCTCATTATCATTTTTTTTTATCTTTAAGTGCTGTTAAGATCCAGTTGTAATGCTAGAAAGTTTGTCTCCAGGTATACACTGATATAACAAAAGTAAGTTGACTGGAAAATTATGTCCATCAGAATAGCATGCCTAAGGTTTACTTATCCTGAGTTTTGTTTAGGGATGTTGCTTGAGTTATTTATTTGTGTACTTCCTTCATGGTAATTCAAATGGATATTTTCATAATTTTTAAGACCTTCAAAGTAAAGGATGCTTTTGCTACCTACTGATGTACTGTTAACTGGCTATTTTTCTGATGCTTATAATTTTTTGCAGTTTGTCATATGTGCTTCTCTTTTGGCTCACCAAAATAAACACAAGAAAAAATGGCATTAATGTGCATGTTTTTCTTAAAATCTTATTGGCTGCAGCAGCATTCACTAGAGAATACATAGCGTCAGTGGATGGCTACAACTGATGAAACTACAGAATAAAATTCTAAGTTTGCAACTCATGAATTAATAAACTTGCAGCTGAAGTGATTATTTCAGACCAGATTTTCTTCTTTTCCTTTCTCAGCTTCAGCAAAAGTATATACACATCCATTTAAAGTCTTAACTGCTAAACCGCAAGCAATTTCCTGGTTTGCACAACTTTTGAATACTTTCCAGGATTTCACTGAAAAACAAATGCTGTTTGTTTTCTTTTGCCTACCCTTTTGACAGAAATGTGAAACATATTTCCATTTTTTTCAGAAAGACTGTGTTAACTCAGCTTTTAAATATGACATGACTAAAGTAAAATAAATTTGTAAAACATTTTTGAGAATTTTGGAGAAATGTCATGTGCAAATAAATGAGGAGATACGAGGGGTGCCTGTATTTTGGAATGTTAGCTTTAAATAACATACACTAAGTTGCTACCCATGTGCTGCTGTATAGAGCTGTAGCTGCAGGTGGCAGTAACATATGAATTTCTCTGTTCATCTAAGTTTGAGGGATCAACTGTCAACCGCATGTAGGTGTCACTGTATTCTGTATTGAACTGACTGCTAAGAGGTACCTGTGTCTTGCATACAAAACATCCTCTGACTCTTTAATGATGGACCTACCACACATCAGCACGTCAAGTGATATCGGATATAGTCAGTCCAGGGATCTAAACCTCTTCTGCCACATCAGCAGAATGGTTTAGAGGGACATGTATGTCTTGCAGAGGACACCAATGCTCTGTAACAGACTCACCATCTACTTAAAACAAAGCTCATCCCCGCCCATATGGGTAGGGGAAAATTTATAAGAGGACTGCTCCCTGCACTTC
>NC_056744.1:861697767-861700267 GCF_019279795.1 Protopterus annectens
AACAGCGTGAAGGGAACAATCCAAGGTTACAACAGTTGGATGATCAGAGCAATGTGTCGGGAAGCAATACAATTATAGCAGATCGTATCATTAATAGCGCAGACAGCAGGAATCAATTATTGCCTGGAGACTCGGGCAGAGCCCTTAATGACAACAGAGATAATTCACATACAGGGGTTTCGAATACGATGTTGCTAAGTCCCAAATCGGTCACCTCCTTGTATTTCACCCCCACAGAGGATCGATCCACGCCATTGGCGATGACCGGAGAGAGTGAAACACGACAAGGTACGGTGGTCAGACGTAAAATACAACTGGACAAATTGAGAACAGCAGAACAAGGGGATTTTCCGCTGGTGCCCCTTCCTATTCGCACGGGGCGGAAGAGATCCATAAATCACGACAACGATCAAGGAATGAAGCGCCCGGACCACAGGGGAGAGAGGAACATATTTGTCCACAAACAGAAGTGGAATCAGACTCATTAGTCTGGAACATATCGAAATATGAGTTATCCAGAGCGGAACTATCATTATTGGAGAAGGGCTTGTCATTTATTCCAACTCAAGCAGCAGGTATTTGTGACTATCTTTTGGCTGTAAGATTATTTGCCAGAAACGTGAATTTAAAGGTCATGTTTAATGATAGTGACTGTAATGTTCGCTCCTGCTTCAAACGCAAAAGCGTAATTAACCCGAGACTTATGCCTAATTTAGATCTATTTGTAAAAGCAGTAGAGAACCACCTTTACGATAACTTTAGTGTTGGTTCATGTGATGACTCCAGTAATTTACAATATGATGAACGTAATGCAATGTGGGCCTTGATTAAAAACACTGACATTATTATACGGCCCGCCGACAAAGGAGGACAAACTGTTGTACTAGATAGACAATATTACATTGATACCATGCTAACCATGCTCAATACTGATGCTTATGAGGCAGTAACATTCGATAGAGTAGAAAATTGTTGTATCAACATCTATAAGATGTTGAATGATTGCTTTTCCTTGGGTTTGTTAACTAAGGACAGGTTAGAGTTTTTTCTGGTTGAGTTTCCAGTTCTGCCACGGATAAATGGACTTCCGAAAGTCCACAAAAATGCTTTGCAACCACCATTGAGACCAATAGTGGCAGGGGATGGATGGGTTACGCAACCCATCTCAATTTATTTGGATACGAAACTCAAACTTGTTTTGCAAAAGTATGGATATGTATTGAAAGACACTGCACAATTTTTAGCTGATTTATATATGTATATTGATGGTTTAGCAGGAATTCATGATTTACATTTGGTTACGATGGATGTCACTTCATTGTTTACTTGCATACCCAATGAAATAGGCATAGATTCCGTAAAAATGTTAATGAAGGATTTCTACACTGATATTGAAGTGGATTTATTAGCTATGTTTCTAGAAATAGTGCTTGATAACAACTTTTTCATATTTCTAGATAAACCCTTCAAACAATCCACGGGGGTTGCCATGGGTACGAGTTGCGCTAACTAGTACGCTAATCTTGTACTTGCCACCTGGGAAAAAGATGTCATACTATCTTGTCGACAAGTGGTCTTCTACAGGAGATTTGTCGACGACCTCTTTTTCCTTTGGAATGGTACCATATTAGAACTAGAGACCTTTTTTTCACACATTAACAATTTGAAAGGATTTTTTAGATTTACCATGGAACATTCTTGGAGAGAAATTAACTTTTTGGATGTGACCGTTTATCGTGAACACAATAAATTTAAAACGAAGGTGTTCAGGAAAGATTGTTACAAACCATCTTATTTAGCAGCAGACAGCATGCATCACTCAAGAACCTTTAACAATATAGTTAAAGGTCAGGCGTTAAGGTCATCTCGTTTATGTTCAGATGACAGCAAATTCCATCAAGAGATAGAATATTTAAAAGACAGTTTCCATGGTAGGGGGTATCCGCAAGAGGATGTGAACTCAATTTGCAATGAAGTGGTGAGACTCAGGTCGAATAGAGGTCAGCCATATTATTCTGCGAATGAGTCAAAGAGATCAGAGAAAGGTGGAACTAGTGAAACAGTACGGTTACCAGTAGTTCTGCCTTATGCCAAAAATTTATCATTGATCCAGAAAGCATTGATGGACAATTGGAACATTTTAACATCAGATGCTGAGATACATAGAGTTGTGGGCAATTGTCCCCGTTATGTTTATAATAATCTAAAAAATCTTAGGCAACGACTATGTTTTCCAGATTTGACCAGAGATGAGAACATAAACATCAGCAAATTGGATTTAGGTACTAAGATCTGTGGGATGTGTCCACAATGTGAGAACATAGATACATCAAGGTTCTTTAGGAATCCTAACGATGGTAAGCTATGGGAGATAAGGTGCCGTGCTGATTGCACTACCAGAGATCTGGTATATGTGGCTTATTGTCGAATTTGCTTTGTTTTTTACGTTGGCAAGACCAACCGTTCCCTAAGAGAAAGGATTAGGGACCATCTATATTGT
>NC_056744.1:861702551-861705051 GCF_019279795.1 Protopterus annectens
AGCCATGGGCTCCCCTTGTGGAGCCAGTGTTGCCAACATTTTCATGGCTTTTTGGGAATATAAATATATTCTCTCAAACCCTATATTTAATGATCAGTTACGCCTATACATGTGTTACCTTGACGACATCTTTATTTTGTTTAAAGGTAACTCAACAGAGGCTGATGCGCTAGTTGAATTCATGAACCATACGACTGGTTTCCTTAAATTTACACACTGTTTCTCTCTCCAAGAGATTGACTATTTAGATGTCAATCTCAGTAAAGATAACATTACCGGGGTTTATTTGTCTAAAGTGTTTAGAAAAACCACCTACTGCAATTCTATTTTGCACTTCACTAGTCAGCACCCTTTCAAGCAGAAGAAAGCGATAATAAAGGGCCAGTTGGTTAGAGCTGTGCGCATGTGTAATACATCTTTTTCTTTTGGCCAGGAATGTTCTTTTCTTAGAAATCAGTTCTTGAATAGAGGTTATCCAGATACGTTAATAGATGAGACTATCGCAGAAATTGAAGTTAAGAGATCAGTTGTTTTTTATAAACTACTACTTAAAGAATTCGAAGAACAAATGACTGTAATTATCCAACCTGATGTTAACTTTTATTTTGAAGAAGGGGAGAGAAACCAGCCCCCTGATCTTGTTAACATCAGGAAACACAGTCAAGTTAAAGGTAATCTCCTTACCAGCTTCATTACAACATTCAGTAATGACGCTGGTAAAATTTGTAACATTTTGACTAAAAATTGGCAACTTATTAGGAGTGACGCTCTCTTGTTTGAAAAATTGGGACCTTTCCCTAGAGTAGTGTTTAGGAAGGGTAAGAATTTAAAAGAACTCCTACAATCTAAACAAAAGCCTCGGTTCTCAAAATGTAAAGGGTCCACAACTTGCGGAACCTGTAATTGGTTCAACTTGGTTAGAGTAGGTCTATCCTTGGTTCTACCTGACATAGTCGAAACCACACAACACCGACAACCACATCACCGACACCACATATTCGACAGTCCATAAACACGAAACCACACATAACCGACAACGAAATAACCGACGGTACACAAACACGAAACCCCATACACTGCACACACCACAATAACAATTAAAAACAAAACACATCCCCATTCCACAAACCACACACACAACACAAGCACACCAAAATCCTTACAAGCCCACACTAAACCTTACCCTAACCCTAAGGTCCGTTACTATCGCACACTTACCTACCCGCTCCCTAACCCTAACTCACTTAACCCGCCTCTATCGCCTCCCTAACCCTAACTCACTTAACCCACCCCTATCGCCCCTAACCCTAACTCACTTAACCCACCCCTATCGCTCCCTAACCCTAACTCACTTAACCCACCCCTATCGCTCCCTAACCCTAACTCACTTAACCCACCCCTATCCCCACAGACCGTCAATCTCCACACTTACCTGCCTCGCACCCTAACGTCCGTCAGTACCGCATACTCACACAGCCTTTCCCCATGTCGGCATCCTCGGCGTTGGTGTTGTCATCCGTCGTGTCGGTCTTCTGCATTGTCGATGTTCTGCCACTCGCGATTCGCCGGTCTTCTTCGCTGATCTTCTGAGCTCAATTCGTCGGTCTTCTGCGCTGTCGACGAAGTCAGGTAGAACCCTATCCTTCCATGTTAATGATAAGACAAGAACCCCTTGGATTTATTTCCTAGTTGGAGATTGGTGATACTGTTTACTGCTACCTCCCGGCTTTTGTTTGTTACAGTTTGTGGTGCCGGTGTTCTCAAAGTAAAGTCTTTGAAGAAAGGGTCATGAGAAAAATCTTTGAGTGCTAAAAAGTAAATGAATGTCACTTTATACTTTTCTTATGTTTCCTAAATGCTTCTCTTTGTTGATTGGGAAACATAAATTATTTTTTTTTCTTTGAGCTGGGACTACAATCTTAGTTTATGTCTGAAAGGATAGCTTCATAAAGAGATGTGCTGTGACAAAAAACATGGAGGAACAAGTATCTGTAGGAGACTTGTCAGTAGTGGTAACATGAGACCAGTTTCTCCTTGCAAGTGGTTGTTAGATGAATGTACTTAAGTGGAGTTTTAAGGTACTTGAATTAGTAGATGAAATCTAAAGGGGGTTTGGCTAGAACCCCCCCCCCCGCCAAAGTGAAGAGTAAAGGGTAATGAGTATGGTGGAATATTAGAAAAACTTAAAGCACATAATGAAAGGTATATGGAAGGGAGAATACAAAAGTCAGATGGCACTGTTAATAGGGAGGGACTCTGCACAAAGCCATACTATAATGTGAAAAACTGTTAGCCTTGGTGAATTAGTACCAAGCGACAAAGCCTATGAAGAGCAAATTGATGGTGAAGTTTTGTGCTATTATACAAGTTCTAGAAAAGAATGTTCTTTTAAGAGTAGAAATGCTGCACCCTTGGAGATGCATTTATCGTTAGTGTGTTTGCCTTAGTGAGGCCAGCATTCCTACTGCCATTCTTGATGTATCTCATATCTGAATAATAG
>NC_056744.1:861707551-861720812 GCF_019279795.1 Protopterus annectens
ACATAAATTGAATTAATAATCATCTAAAATAGGATTTCAATTTTAACATACAATTTATAGATAAATTATCATTCAGCCCAGGAAGGGAATGTGCATTAAACTTCAATTGTCAAATCAGTTCCCATTCATCTTATTTCAGGGCTATAGGACCACCTCTATTATATTTATCCAACATTTGATCAATGACAAAAAATAGAAATGCATGTGACGGAAACTGATTTATATGTTTAGCCAAGGCATTATTCAAATTCAGCTTCCTAATAGGAGCCATAACTGACACTTCTAATGATGTGGACATCCTACAAAAGGGCCTCACTGAGACAGATGCCTGGTGTCAAAGCCATGGCCTCAAGCTCAGTGCCAAAAAGTGCATTGTTATCCCCTTTGGTAAAAACTCTGTACCCATGAGCTACCACATAGGTGGTAGTCTACTTAACACTGAAAGTGTGATGAGACCTTGGGACATAGGTGGACAGTAGTCTCTCCTTTGATAATCACATCGCCACAGTAGTCAGGAAATCCTTCTACATGGCACACCTCATCACAAAAGTTTTCTCATCCAGGAAAAAAAGAGGTCATTGTTCCCCTCTACTTTTCACTCATTAGAACCATTATAGAGTACAATGCCCCTTTTGGTATGTACCTCACAAGACATCTACAACAACTGGAAAGGCCACAGAAATACCTCACAAAGAGGATTACCACCTCAAACAGATGCCTTACGCAGACCGTCTCAAAAAACTCCAGCGTTACTCTGTCGCATATCGCCTACTCAAAGGCGATCTCTGCCTAACATACAAAGCTATGTCAAACCCAGAGCTGTTGGACATGCTCCACTTAAAGAAATCCCAGTCCCTCCAATCTACACACTCTAGGGACCTAAACCTTGCCACCACAATAAACAGAACATGCTGGAGAGATAGATTCCTGTCCCAGAGACTTCCCATACTCTGGAACAAACTACCTATTTATATCAAACAAAGCTCCTCATTAGCACTCTTCAAGAAAAATCTTGATTGGATGAGAAATAGGAAATTCACCCCGGAGATCACCTCTGTGGCTCTGCTCGACAGGGGCACAGGAAAATAATTTTCTTGGGTGGCGAAAGCCAGGGTACTTTTTTGGCTAGGTTTCTATAGGCCCTAGGGCCAATAGCCTAGTACCTACCTATAAACCTATACATGAGCAAGATAATAAGGCTGCACCCCCACACTGGTGTAAGGGATAGGAACCAGAATTTGAATGTAGAAATGTAGCTAGCTGTTTTAGCACCCTGTGTCATCCCTAGTGTGGCACACCCTTTTAAGTTGAGAAGCAAAGCTGTTTTAGGTCTTGAACAGCAACAAAAAGTTCTTACTGACAATACATTATTGGCATTGATTTCTAAATGCTAGTAATGCTCTGAATACCAGTTGTCACCTGATGATCACGAAACACACACACACACACACACACACACACACACACACACACACACACACACATGCTGTTCCTAGGGTGGCTGCCTTTTTTGCCCAGATGTTCTTCATGTTTCAATGTTGCAGTCATCACATTTGGGTTATCCCTGCAAGGATAGCCCTCGGTCAGCCCCAATACCAGAGACTTAGTATTTCTGCATCAGTTGCTGTCGCTTGAAGACTGACATCAGTTCATCAGTAGTATAAAGTAAGGCAGCTGGCACCATTACATCAGTCTTTCTTGCCCTGGAGCCCGAAGCAGAAGCAGTTTGCACAAGTGCCGGTCGGCAGCTACCTGAGTTTTCGTTTCCAAATTGAATTAGAAGTCTTCTAAAGCTAAGTACCCCGTTGGGGATCCTTTTTTCTTTCACTAACCGATGTCAGAAGTTAATAATTGTCTCGCCTGTGGAAAACCAAGTCTGTGCCTGTCATATTTACTTATATGCCTGTAACAAGCCTAACACATATGCAATGCACCCAGTGCTTGCATTATAATCTCCCATTATACTTAGCAGGTGCATGTGTGATCTTTAATGAAAATGTAAAAATAATGAACTGCAGCAGCCACCTACAAGTCCTTAAAAACAGAAGTATAGAAACTGGTGAAGAGATAAAATGATTTATTCATTAGAAAAAAAATATAAGTTGATGGGTAAACTTTATTTATTTGTTCCCACAGCAGCTGTCTGCCATCAGCTATGTCCCAGAGCTTTCCTTTTCTATTCCAACTCTCTAGCTCCATTCTGGGTTACTGTCATAAACTATGATCCCAGAACCAATGAAACCTTAATGTAAGTGACTGGGGAAGTGAAGAGGAGTGGAGAGCATGATAATACAGTATGACACTATTCTGATAGCAACAGAGGTCTTTGCTTGCCCAACCTGCCATCCCACCCAGTACTCAATATTATGTAAACATATACCTTTGGGCTATTGTATTTTGTTCACCAAGAACTGCTTATGTTCTGCTAAAAGTCCTGCCCCCTCCTGGATAGGTGAGTTGGGAAAAATTCCACTAAGCTTTATTCCTCTATTGATTTAATTCTATTGTTATTCATTTTGTTATTTTATGTAGTCCAAGTACCTTTCCCCAGTGCAAAAGACGAACTGAAACAAAAGACTTTAGTCAAAAAAAAAAAATTCACAGCTAAGTTTCTTTATCTAGTCAAGGTGGGATCATAGCACTCAGGAGATTGACCTTTTCAACCCATGTAAGGCTATGGAGCCTAACTAACATGGAAGCTGAATCATCTGACACAGTTGACAAGATGCCACATGTCAATACAAAGTGCCACCCATGCTCAGCAAGATGAAGCAGTACTGCTGGGAAACCCTGAACTTCCACACTGCAAAATATATGCCTCAGCAGTGAAATGATTCATCTTAGAACTGGTGGGACAGCATGGAAGAACATGTCGAAAGTACAACAAAAAGGCAAAGATTAAAGAAACACTGCATGGTTGAATGTTGAATTAAAACAGATGAGTTTCACCGCTCAAGGTAGAATGTGAAGTACTGTACAAGGCCTTTATTTGTAAAACAGAAATACAGAAAATGGTTATTTTTTGTGCATATATTTTGTATAACTCATGGTGAAAAGATCAGGCAGATATATTCTTGCAAATCACTTCCTCTTTCAGAGGGAAAGTAAGCATGTGGCTATTTTCTTTTCATCACTAAGCACTAGTTTTGAGAACAGAGATTCTTAGAAATATTCTAAGTCAAAATTAGGCACCCCAAGTAGCACAAAAACATCATAAAGCAAATGCTACCTCCTCAGTGAAACTAACTCCAGTCCCAGCTAATATAAGGCACTTAGTTGTAAATAGTGGATCACTTCAGAAACCTCATGTTATGCCACACTCTTTCCCACTTCAAATGCATTCAGTGATTTAGATTTCAAGAGATGTTCATTTCCACTGCCTCATTGTGACATTTTGGGTTATCTGTCAAGGGAACCCAGTACTTTCAAAAGTACAGACTCCTCTCCCTTTCCCTTTCTGTGGACAGCTGATTAGCTGAACATATCTTGAGAGTGAAGCTTTCCACTGTGACAGGAAGTGTGTTCAGTCCTTTCTGCCATCCAAAGAAGAAAGTTCTCTGACTCTTCACAGTATCCAGTGCTGATTTTTCCAGCTTACTGCTCAGATAAGCTCAATTTTTGGGGACCCCTTCATCTCATTTTAGTATTAGATGTATTATCCCCTTTTGATTTTATGTGTATTTAAAATATTTATTTTAGTATTTTATTTATGTCAGTGTTTGCAGTAATTTTTGTTGGAATTTCTGCTTGTAGCAATATTTATGTGGCTTCTGTCTTTGACAAATGCTTGTTTTTAATGTTTCTGAGAAAACTTCCAGTATTTCTCTCAGAAATGCAGTGTGTATGTATGCTGTTACACTAGAGGGCTGTGTCTGCTGTTGTTATTATAGCAATACCACGCTGGTAATGTTGATTTACCCACGGTTGGCGTGGTTTGGTCCCGAGGGCGAAGCCCAAGGGACCAAACAAAGCCAACCATGGGTAAATCCAGCATTACCCACACCCAGAAGTGGGTCATTGCTATTATACAATGACGCAAATGCAGAAAGTGAAAGGAGAAACTAGCCACGAATGAACCCAAAACAACTGTAGACAACAAGGTAAAACAAAATCCAAGTGATTTATTGCATCCAACAAGAGTAAGCGCTTTCGCATAGTGGAACCTACGCTTCATCAGACAATTATGCATAAAAAACTACACCTTTTATATATCACAATGCGCGGGAAAATCATCCAATTTATCAAACAATCAATCAATTCCTAAAATTATAAGTTTCTAATAAGCAAGTACTGATGTAAATTCAACATTCATACTGAAACATTACATAATTACTTTTCTTAAATAATGGCATTGTATAATGCCTCTTTACTGCCCTTCCGCAGCTGTCTGGTATTCTCCGGCAGTTCTGATGTACTGCGCATGCCTACGCAGTACATCAGAGCTGTGGGCAAAAGCAACGGAGAACGCAAGATCTCCGTTTTTTTATTTCACTATAGCAATGGGTTTAACATAGCGACAGCTTTAAAATAAGCAACGGAGATCTCCGCTGCTTATTGTAAAGTTGTCTCGCCATGTTAAACCCATTTAACATAGTAAACAGTAAAGCAATGGAGATCTTGCGATCTCCGTTGCTTTTTTTTTTTAAAAACTGTCTCGCTATTTTAAATGGGTTTAACATAGCGAGGCAGCTTTAAAATAAGCAACGGGTATCTCCGCTGTTATTTAAAGCTGTCTCGCCATGTTAAACCCATTTAATATAGCGAGACAGCTTTAAAAGCAACGAAGATCGCAAGATCTCCGTTGCTTTTTACACACTGTGTCGCTATGTTAAAGGAGTTTAACATAGCGAGATAGCTTTAAAAAAAGCAACTGAGATCTCCGTTGCTTTTTTTAAACTTGTGTCGCTATGTTAAACTCTTTTAACATAGCGAGACAGTGTTTTATACTAACGGAAAAAGTCCGGGCGACCGGACCTTTTTCCGTTAGTATATTGAGGGATTTACAACGGGCACGCTGGTTGGGCTGGCCAATCAGCGTGCACGTTTTAGGGGAGGAATTGTATAATATGCTTAATTTTCATCTTTTGTCGGGACGATATTGCTGAACTTGGATTTTTTCACCATTTATACTTTGTTTACTATATGTGTGACTGCTGTGTATGTTTTACTTCAAACAAAGTCATTTGATTGTACTTTTTAGATTTTATGCTCTGTGACAAAAAAATATAGTTTAAATTGTTACTAAAGTTTGTTTTTGGAAGTTCAACTCTATTAAAGTGTGTGAAGCCAATTTTTAACACTGGTTTGGCACATTGTTGATTTTGGTGTTGGACATTTTGTACTGGAAATTCTGAATACATTTGAAACTTTATTTTTTTGTGATGATAAGCACAGTTTGACAGAGTTTAGTTGTGTGGAGACATGCTTATTACTAGGAACTTTAAGTGCTTATTTATTACATTATTCAGTACTGTCAGTTTATTGTTCTGTCTTATCTCCCTTGATTTGATGGATCCTAATTGCTGTTGGATTGCACTTGATGAGCCTTTTTTGCTGTGCCTTTTCATTAAGAGGACTAAAATCATTTGCCTTGTGGCAGAATATATTTGCTTGGTCTGTCTGAGCTGGGAAGCAGTCCACAGGGTCTGAAAGTGTAGTTGCATTGTTGATCAGTGGGTACAAGACTTAGATTTCACTTTAATTTCTGCTTCTATAAATTAGATGCATTTGCACTGGCTGTGTGCTCATTTCCACAGAGCTTAGCAAACCTCAGCTAGTCACTTGTGCTTCAAGAAGTGTTTCCACTGAATCCAGTACTATTCAGGCAAAGATAAGTTCCCAAACTGCATTATTGTGCTTGCTTTTCACTATTTAAGTGATCATTGCTTGTATTTTGCAATTTCCTGAACATTTAAAGTGTATTTTTGCTACACATCACCTTTCTCCTTTACTGTTTGGTACTTGAATTGTTTTCATAGGTTCATCAGATTCATGAGAGGTGCTGTCAATCATTCATCAGGGGTGTTTGAAGACTTGGAAATCTCTTCCCTCCTTTGCAGGCATCCTCAGCCTCCTCCAGACCAACTGTCTCTCTTCTTAGAGGTTTTACAGTCCCTTTTGGATCAGGGCATCACTCAGCCTGTTCCACCCACTTTTCCCCCAGGCCTTCTTGGTCTCTCTCTGTAGACCTCAAGGATTCCCATCTTCACATCCACATTCACCATCTTTTCAGGAAATTTTTACATTTCTTCGTTTCTTCCTCTCATTTTCAATTCTGTGTATTACCCTTTGGCCTTTCTACTACCCCGAGGATATTCACCAAATGCCTCACTCCTGTCATTGTCTTTTGCAGGCTTTGAGATATACAGGTTTTCCCTTACCTAGACCACCTGTTTATTCAGGCTCCTTCTCCCAGCAATCTTTTGCAGGATCTTTACTTTACCACTTGACTTTTTCAAAGCCTGGGGTTCACTATCATCCTTAAGAAGGCGGCACTTACATCCTTAGAGGATCATATTTTTCTTGTTTGCAGGATTCAGACCATAACCATATTGGCCTCTCATCCTGCTCCCAAGGTTTTGTCATAGCAACCTTCTTCCAGTATCTTTTTCCTCTGTCCTGTCTCATGGCCAGAGAATTTTTCATGATACTGAGATTTATGGCCTCCACCATTCCCCATGCTTCCTCTTGCCAGGCTCCATATGAGGAGCTTCAGTAGTACCTCAAATCAGTGTAGCTTCAACACTGCCACCCCCTGGAGTTCCCTGTTCCTTTGTATCATTGTCTCAAACTTGAGCCACAGTGGTGGATTCAGAAAATTCCTGTCAATTTGCGACTCTCCTTCCATGCTCCAGTTCCTTTCCGAGAACTGTTCATTGGTGGCGTCAGACCTTGGGTGGGGTGCTTCTTGTGGCCCTCTAAAACTTCAGGGTCTTTGGCCTCTTCATAAGATGTCAGACCACATCACTGTAAAAAAGATGAGGGCTCTGCTTCTGGCTATGCAGGAATTTCATTCTCTTTTTCTCCCTGGCCTCCTGAAAATCTTTACAAACAGTACCACCATGGTGCGTTAAATTAGCAAGCTGGGTGGGTATAAGGTCTTATCTCCTTTGGAGGGTAGCTCTTCATGCCTGGGATCTGGCTAATAGTTATTAGGTGACACTTCAGGTAGTTTACATTCCTTCAGAGCACAATCTAGTGGCAGACTCTCTGTGCAGGTCCAGAATACAGCCCATGAATAGATGCTTCACAGAATTCTGTTTCTGGACATAATCAACTGGTGGGGTATTCCACAGGTAGATCTTTTTGCCTCCCCTCTGAACAAACAACTTCTTCTATTCAGTTCTAGAGTACCAAATCCTTTAGCTTGGAAAGTGAATACCCTGTCTTTTCCTTGGAAGGGAATGTTTCTGTATGCCTTTCCTCCCCTTCCTGTTCTGCCAAGGGTTCTGCACAAGTTCAAGCAGGACTCTCAAAATCCTGTTGGTGACTCCCTTTTGGCCCAGACAGCACTGGTTGCCCCTTCTTTTTCACTTGGCCAGGGGAATCACCACAAGTTACCTCACTGAGTGGATCTTCATACACAAGACAGGGGATCTCTAATCTACCTTTACCTGTCCACTCTTCAAATAATGTTGTTGGTGATAGGGTTATGATCCCTTTTAGGCACCTCTATTCTGAGGACATACTTTGGGTGCTGCAGGAGGTCAGAAAATCCACTAATGGAAAATCATACATGTCTAAATGGAAAAGATTTTCTGTTGCCTCTCTCACCATCAGGATCCCTTCTCAGTAGGGGCTGCTGTGGTTCTCTCATTTGTGTGATCTGCTACATTCTGGCTTGGAGTATTCTTCAGTTAAAGCTCATCTGTCTGCTGTCTCTGCTTGTCTGCCTTTGAACCCTCATTTGGCCTTCCAGGTTGAGGTCAAGCAATTTCTAAAAAGGGTCTTCTTCGTATCAGGCCACTCAGAAAGCCTATTCCTCCTCCTTGTGACGTCAATTTATTTTTCTTGAAAAATTGACTCAGGCTACTTTTGAACCTGCTAGTTCAGCTTTCTTGCAACTTTGTACTTGAAAGATTGATCTGCTCTTGGCTCTTACTTCAGCCAAGAGAGTGTCTGAGTTTCAGGCTATTATGGCCATTACTCTTTTTTTTTAATTTTTCACAGAAACAAGGTGTTTCTTCATCCTTATCCTTCTTTTTATGCCCTAGGTGGTTAAATAGTTGCCCCTTAATCAATCTGTTCAACTTCCTTCCTTTTTTCCTTCTCCACAGTCTGCCAGTGAAAAGGTTCTCCACATCTTGGACCTACATAGGCAGCCGAGATATTGTTTGGATAAAACAAAAGTTATTTGCAAATCTGAGCAACTTATTGATGTGCTTCGTGTTTCACTGTTGCAGTCATTACATTTGGGTTATCTGCTTGCAGGTAGCCCTCAGTCGGCCTGATTAACAAAGTCTTGGGTCCTGCGTCGGTTGCTGTCTCTTCTTCCATGACGTCAGGGGTATAAAACATGCAGCTGATGCCATTACACCAGTCTTTCTTGCCATGCTGTGCCTGAAGCAGAAGCAGTTTGCAAGTGCCAGTCGGCCGACTCCTGAAATTTTCGTTTTCGAGTTTCAGAACCGATTTCTTCCACTAAAGCTAAGTACCCTGTTGGGGAAACTTTTTCCTTGCTCCTTACCGATGTCAGTACAAGTTAATAATTGCATTACTTGTGGAAAGCAAATCCTCAAAGATTTTCATTCGTACTGCATTCCTTGCCTAGGCCCTGACCACGACATACCTTGCTGTCTGTTTTGTGCTTTATTTAATCAGCGTACTGTCTGTCATCTGTATGTTTTTGCCTCTAAATATTTCGGTTCTCGGTTTAATTATCCAGAAATGTCGTCATTTAGCCATCCGACTACCGGGATTCTGAAAAAATGCAAAGATAGACAGAGACAGGCTGCCGAGGTCCAAAACTGCTGACGACGCTTCTCTTAAGCCAGTCACCAGTTCGCTGGTACTCAGTGAGGCGTTTTCACAGCCCCTAGTACCCACTACTTCTGATTCGCAGGCCTCTACTGAGACCTATTTGGAGTCCGGTATGCCGCAAGATGCTTCAGCTATGGAACCTGCGGATGTCTCTACCTTGTATGGGTCCGGAGCCACTGTGCAGGCACCAGCTTTTGAGGGTGAATTCAGGCCTACGGACTTGCATATTAAACAATGCCTCCTTCTTTACTTAGGCCTAAATCTCGATCCATGCCTAAAAAAAACAACGCCCAGGTCACATGCTCAGGCCTCTATGCCTAAAAATCAAATGATAAGAATGGCTGAAGATCTAATAACTTTAATCAGGGGTAGCCACCCCCCCCCCCTTGTAAGAGGCCTAGAACTGAAGTTGATTATGAATCTTCTAACAGGATTCTGTTTGTGATTCTACTGATGATTTGGATTTGCCCTTATCTACTTATGAAGATTCTGATGCAGAAGACTGCATTCCCTCTGCTTCCCTTCCTGAGGATTTTTCTTTTGGGGAAACCTTATATATTCTAAGGGAGCATTTCCACTGGGAAAGCCAAGATTTTTCTGATTCCAAAAAAGAGGCTTAGGGATTTCCTTTTCCTACCTCAGCATAGGCCTTTAGCTATTCCTCCTGTACTAGACATTGTTGATGATGCTTTTTTGGAATCTAGTTTGGCCCCTGATTCCCTGCCTCCTGCTCCCAGAAAACCTGACAGATACTACAGAGTCCCTGAGTCCCACGAGTTCCTTTTTAAAAATCCTATTGCAGATCCAGAGACTATTTCACAGGGGCCCAGGGGCATTAAGGCTTCTACTGCTAAAAATCCTACCGCTTCTGATAGAGACTCCAGGGCACTGGCTAGATGGGGTAAGAAGGTTTACACTTCTGCAACCTTGGCCATTAGTGCTTTAAACTGCCAGTTTCATACGTTAAAGTATCAGCAACATGTTATTGGACTGCTTAAACAGAAAATGATGTTGATTCCTGACTGTGTGGAAAATAAAGAATTAGAGGATTTAATGCATTCTGCTGAACAAGTTGGAAAACATACTTTGCAATGTGGTTTTGATTCATTAGAGGCCTCTTGCAGGGCTGCTGTTACTGGGTCTGTGCTCAGAAGGCATGCTTGGCTTAAGGAGCAATCTTTGCCTGATCATGTTAAAGCTAAATTGTTGGATGCTCCTTTAAATCAGTGCCGCCTGTTTGGCAACAAGGCTGAGGAAGTTCTTAAAAAGATGGAAGATAAAGCTAAATCTATGCAAACTGTTTAAGATTTTTTACAAGTTCAGCCTCCTAGATTTAGTAGGTACCGGCCCTCTAAGAATTGGTCCTTTCCAGCCCCTTCCAGATCTTCTCAAGCCAAACCCAGACACAGCAAAAACCCCAGTTTTTAGTCCCAGGTTGCACACAGAACTAAGCAGTGGGGGGCCTCCACTTCCAAATCTGGGAATAAGACTCTCCCCTATGGTAAACTGTCTCAATGACTTCCTTTTAAAATTTCCAAGCACTTAACTGACTGCCCTTTTGGGGGGAAAGCTTGCTCTTCATGCAAAGAATTGGAAACTCATTACCCAGGGCAAATGGGTTTTGAATATAGTGTCCCAGGGATACAGATATCACTTCCATACATTGCCAACACCAAACGGGTGGCCAGACCTACCCCCAAATCAGTGGGCAGAGGCCCAAAAACAAGTACTTTCTCTCTTAAGCATGGTACCAGAAGAGGAAAAGGGACAAGGTTTCTACTCGAGACTTTTCCTGGTACCCAGAAAAGACGATTCATGGCATCCTATCCTGGACCTTTCTACTCTAAACACCTTTTTGGAGATTCCAAAATTCAAGATGCTGACTCTTCACCAATTACTTCCTATGCTAGGCAAAGATGCCTGGTTGGAAACAATAGATTTAAAAGAAGCATACCTGCACATCCCAATCAGGGAATCTTAGGTTCATAGGTTCATAGGTTCATAGGTTTATACTAGGCTATCTGCCCTAAGGCATTTATAAGCCTAGCCCAAAGTTTTGTGGCTTACGCCACCCCTTATATGAAAAAATACTGTACCATTAGTTTGTTGTGCCTCTGTCCAGCAGTGACACAGAGATGATTCCCGGGGTAAACCTATGATCTCCCATCCACAGGTCAAGATTTCTCTTGAACAGAGCCAGCGAGGTGCTCTGCCTCACATGGACCGGGATTTTATTCCACAGCATAGGGAGTCTCTGAGTGATAAATCTATCCGTCCAGCACGTCCTATTTATATCCGTGCTAAGGTTTAAGTCGCTTGCTCTAGTGGTTTTGGTGGATTTGGATTTTTTGAGGTGGAGCATGTCCATTAATTCCGGGTTGGACATGGCCTTGTATGTCAGGCACATGTCACCTCTGAGCAGACGGTATGCGACTGAATAGAGCTGGAGTTTCTTCAATCTGGCAGCATATGACAGATTTTGGAGTCCCTTTATCCTTTTGGTGAGGAACTTTTGGGGTCTCTCCAATTGCTGCAGATGTCGGGTGAGATACATCCCGAATGGGGCATTGTACTCGATCATTGGTTTGATAAGTGAAGAGTACAGGGGAACAATGACCTCGCTAGATCTGGATGTGAATCCCTTCATGATCAGGTGGGTAATGTAGAAGGTCTTTCTAACCACTTTAGCAACATGAGTGTCAAAAGAAAGGTCACTGTCAACCTGGGTCCCCAGGTCCCTGATAACCTCTTCTGTGCTTAGTGGATTGCCACCTATATGGTAGCTTGGGGTTACCTTGTTTTTCCCAAAGGGTATGACTATACATTTTTTGGCGTTTAACTTCAGGCCATGGCTCTGGCACCAGCTATCTGTTTCCGTGAGTCCCTTCTGAAGGATATCCGTGTCCGATGCACTTTCCACTATGGCGCCCAGTTTGCAGTCGTCTGCAAACTTTGTCAGCCAAAGTCCTCCCATGTTTTGCCTGTACTTCTGAGAAGTAGATGCCGAACAATAGGGGGCCAAGGACCGAGCCCTGTGGGACACCACTTGTGACCAGCTTGGAGTCTGACATAGCACCAGCAACTCTAACCCTGTGGGTTCTGTCCTTAAGCCAGTTTGCAACCCATCTTGTGACATATGGGTTTACATTTAAGCTGGTAAGTTTTTCTACAATACCCAAGTGGGGTATTGTGTCGAAAGCCTTTGCAAGGTCAAGGTAGGCTGTATGGACTGCCTTTCCCTCATCAATGGCCTCGGTGACTGTTTCGAAGTCCACCAAGTTCAAAAAGGCATGATCTGCCCTTGACGGCTAAACTGGGTCGGGTCCAATGTATGCAAGTCCCCTATATCTTTGTTTATGAGCTCCATTATGATCCTCTCCATAGCTTTGCAGACTAGACTTGTTAAGCTTATGGGGCGGTAATTACCAGGGTCCGTAGAGGCACCGCCTTTGTGGAGTGGGACCACAGTTGCCGTATGCCACTCCTTGGGCACGTATCCTGTGGTAAGGCTGAGATTAAACAGCTGCCTTATGTGCGGGTTTTATTCCTCATTTAGCTCGTGTAGCACACAGCCGGGGACACCATCCGGTCCCATTGATGCTGTGTTTTTAGCTTTTTCTAATTCTTTCCTTTATTTCCTTCTCTTCATCTAATGGTGTATATGATTCTCCAAGTGATTTGACCCAACCCCTGATAGGCAATACTCTGGTTAGTGATAATGAAAGTCTCCATAACAAAGGCATTAATGTTGACTTGTAAATACTTATCACTTAGTCCTTGACAGAGAAAATGAGATTAAGTGAATTATGACTGTTAAGTTTAATCCTTGTTTTTTATGCAGACAACTAGATAAAATTATTGAATAACTAATATATATATATTTGCACTTGCATGTGATATTGTTTCAACTGAAAGTGAGTGACATATCAAGATGAGGTCTGATCATGAGATCTCAGGAACTCTGAATGAAACAAAAGGTGGTGAACATACAATGGAACAAAGAAAGAACTGTACCAGGAAAATAAAGGAAGATTTTGAAAATGATGACTTGAAACAATTATTACCAATAAATAAAAAAGGAAAAAAATGAGCAGCTTTAGAGAGGAAATAGCCTTTCAGAAATGATTAATTTATACCTAAGTTGTGATGTAATTAAGAGAGACAATAAAATATCATTAGATAATTGGTGCAAAAGCTTGAATGAAAGAAATGATGTTTTAGTTACCAAAGATTTGGTTCATGCTACTAACAGTGGCAGGTCCAATCAATCTAGCACTGATGA
>NC_056744.1:862323812-862346312 GCF_019279795.1 Protopterus annectens
TAGTTGTAGCAGGTGTCTGGTAAGGTACATCCCAAATGGGGCATTGTATTCAATTATGGGTCTGATGAGTGATGAGTAGAGGGGCACAATGACCTCTCTTGATCTAGATGTGAACCCCTTCGTGATAAGGTGGGCTATATAGAATGTCTTTCTAACCACTTTGGCAATGTGATTGTCAAAGGAGAGATTGCAATCTACTTGGGTCCCCAAATCCCTAATTACTACTTCCATATTTAGTGGATTACCACCTATGTGGTAATTTGTGGGCTCTTTGTTTTTCCCAAAGGGGATGACTATGCACTTTTTGGCATTTAGCTTTAGGCCATAGCTCTGGCATCAGTTATCCATCTCTGTGAGACCATTTTGGAGGATGCTTGTGTCAGCCGACGAGTCGATTATGGCCCCCAGTTTGCAGTCATCTGCAAACTTTGTCAGCCATAGTCCTCCCCTGTTGGCCTGTACCTCAGAGAAATATATACCGAACAAGAGAGGTCCCAGGACTGAGCCTTGTGGGACGCCACTTGTAACTGGTTTAGAGTCTGACATGGCACCTGCAATTCTGACCATGTGGGTTTTATCCCTAAGCCAGTTTGCAACACATCTTGTGACATAGGGGTTGATATTTAAGCTGGTGAGCTTATTTATGATGCCTGAGTTGGGGTATTGTGTCGAAGGCTTTTGCAAGGTCAAGGTAGGCTGTGTGGACTACCTTCCCTTCGTCTATGGCCTTGGTGACTGTTTCAAAGAAATTGACCAGGTTCAAGAGGCAAGATCTGCCCTTAACAAAGCCGAATTGGGTAGGATCTAGTGTTTGGAGGTTCCCAATGTCTTTGTTTAAGAGTTCCATGATGATATGCTCCATAGCTTTGCAGACCAGGTTAGTTAGGCTTATAGGGCGATAGTTTCCGGGGTCCATTGTGGCACCACCTTTATGGAGTGGGACCACTGTTGCTGTTCACCATTCTTTGAGTACATATTCTGTTGTAAGGCTGAGACTGAACAGTGTTAAGGCTACTATTGCTAAAAAGCCTGTGCCTTCTGATAAGGAGTCTAGGGCCTTAGGTGGGGTAAAAAAGTCTATACCTCTGCAACTCTTGCTATTAGATCCGTGAAGTGTCTTTTTCACATGCTTAAGGATCAGCAGCATACTTTGGAGGCTGTTAAGGCTAAACTTGGTGATATTCCTTCCATGACGGAGAACAAAGATTTACAAGACTTACTGAATTCTGCCACTTTAGTTAATAAGCATTCACTTCATTGTGGTTTTGACACTTTGGAGGCTTCCTGCAGAGCAGCAGCCACTGGTTCTGTAATTAGAAGGCATGCTTGGCTCAGGGAGCAGCGTCTTTCTGAACCTGTTAAGTCTAAATTGCTGGATGTTACTTTTGCACAAGGACAATCTTTTTGGTAGTAAGGCTGAGGAGGTTGGAGGATAAGGCAAAATCTATGCAAGTGTAAAATATTTCCTTCAGGTTCAGCCTCCTTGGTTTAGTAGGCATTATCCTTCCAAAAATTGGTCTTTCCCTGATCCTGGCAAGCAGGTTCACTCTAGGCCTAGGGGTTTCAGATCTTCCAGAGGGCAGCCTTCTGCCTCTCAAAGTGCTAAGCAATGGCATTCTTCTTCTGCTAAATTGGGGAGTTCTAAGCCAGCTCCCCAAAGCAAACATACTCAATGACTCCGACCTTCTTATGCCTACCTCTGCGAGCCCTAGGTTTCCTTTGGGGGGAAGGTTAGCCAGGTTCGCAGAGGTATGGTCTACCATCACAGATGACAAATGGGTGCTCAGTATAGTAAACCAAGGTTACAAGTTTTACTTTCACACCTTTCCTGTTTTACAAGCATACCCAGACATACCCAGAGCTCTCAGGGCAGAGGTAGAAACTCAAATTTCTTCTCACTGACTATGGGGGCTATAGAGCCAGTTCCTGCAAATCAAGCAGGCCTAGGTTTTTATTCAAGACATTTTCTGGTACCCAAGAAAGGGGCACCTGGCGCCCTATTCTGGATCTGTCTATTCTAAACACTTTTCTGGTAATTCCCAAATTCGATGCTCACCCTTCAACAGTTACTACCAATGCTGGGCAAGGATTCATGGCTGGTAACTTTGGATCTAAAGAAGGCTTATCTGCACATCCCAGTAAGGGAAAGTTGCAGGCAGTTCCTTCGCTTCAGGGCTGGGAAGCAACACTTTCAATTTTCAGCATTGCCCTTTGGCTTATCTACTGCTCCCAGAGTTTTTACCAAGTGCCTGGCTCCAGCCATTGCTTTTTGCAGGCAGAGAAACATTCAAATTTATCCTTGCCTGGATGACTGTTTCATTCAAGCAAACTCCCCAGAGCAACTAGAAAAGGATTTGGATTTTGTGAAGAACACTCTCACCTCTTTGGGTTACACTCTCAACGAAAAGAAGTCAAAGTTGGTTCCTACAAGGGAAATTGTTTTCCTGGGAGCGAATCTGAATACAGCCACCCAAATGGTATTCCTCCCTCAACAGAAGCAAGAAGATCTTTCGGCTTACTTCATGAACTTGGCAAGTATGACACAGCTCTCTGCAAGGCAATTCCTGCAAGCACTGGGGTTCATGGCTTCATGTATTTTGATGATCCCATATGCAAGGCTGCATATGAGAAAACTTAAGTGGTACCCCAAAAATCTTTGGTGTCAACACACACAGGACTTAGATTTGATTCTTCCCCTGATTCCCTGTTTACAAATGGAGTTTTCTTGGTGGGCGACAGCCTGATGTCCTTCATGGATGCATCTGCAGTCCTAACAAATGGGTTGTCCTGTCCTCAGGCAGCCCTTCGGTCGGCCGGATTCCAAAGTCTGGGTCTGGCCTCGGCTGATGTCGCACTTCACCCGACGTCATAGCTGCAGTTCTTCGGGTATAAAGGCATCGGCCGACGCCATTTTCCTCAGTCTTTCTTGCCGCGTGGCGCCCGAAGCAGAAGCTGTTCGCAAGTGCCGGTCGGTCAGAACCAGAGATTACTTCTACCGAAGACTTCTAAAAAGCTAAGTACCCCGTTGGGGACTCTTTCTTGCCTCAGCCGATGTCAGAAAAAGTGAATAACTGTTTAACTTGTGGGAAACAAATACCTCATAAAGATTTCCACTCTTACTGCCTACCTTGTTTAGGCCCAGACCACGACGTAGCAGCTTATCTAGCCTGTGCTTCTTTCAACCGACGGACACTTAGACGTCAGTCGGAATTTGCTGAGGAGTTTTTCGGCTCCGCTTTTGCTTATATCATGCCGTCGGAGACTCCGACTCGCAATTTACTAAAAAGCGCAAGGAAAAGGACCGACACTCGCGGTCCGCGGTTTCGGCCGAAACCACGGTTAAGTCAACCGCGAGTGTCTCGGTTTCGGCTGAAACCGAGTCCACGGTCCTGCCTTCGGCCGAAAGCTTGCCTCCTACCGAGGCCTCATCCAGCATGGCAGAATCTGCTACTGAAATCCCACCTGCTCCTACAGGAACCCAGGATTTATCTGATACTATTCCTTTAGATATATCTACTCCTGCATGTGGAGCTGCTAGGCCCCCAGCTTCCATGTCGATTAAGGCTTTTGCCAGGGCTAAAGCAGCAAAATCTACCAAGAGTGTGCCTGCTAAGACCCCCTCTCACAGGCCTAGCTCTAGTACTCAAATGCTTAGTCTAGCAGAGGATCTTATTTCCTTGATCCGGGATCCCAACCTCACCCTGACAGGGCCTCTCACCCACCTCCAGAGAAGAGGCCTAGAGCAGAGCCCCCTGAGCCAGTTTCTACAGATTACTCCTCTGATTATTCAGAACATACAGACCCTCCAGAGGGCCCTTATTCCCCTTATGAGGACTCTGATGCAGAAGACTCCATTCCTTCTGCCTGTCCTCCTGAGGAATTTTCTTTTGGGGAAACCTTGCATGCTATGAGGGAACAATTTCAATGGCAGGGCCAGGATTTCTCAGACTCTAGGAAAAGGCTTAGGACCTTTTTGCATTTGCCACAGCATAGGCCTTTAGCCATTCCTCCAGTTCTTACTGTTGTGGATGATGCATTTAATGATGCTTGTTCTGCTCCTGACTCACTTCCTCCGGCCCCTGCTAAGCCCGACAGGTACTACAGGGTTCCGGACACACATTATCATTTGTATAAGGCTCCTTTTGCAGATCCTGAAACTATTTCACAGGGACCCAAGGCAGTAGCAGCTACCTCTGCAAAAAAAACCCTCCCCTCTGATAGGGAATCCAGGGCCTTAGAGAGATGGGGTAAAAAAGTTTACACTTCTGCTACTCTTTCAGCTAGGGCCTTAAACTGTCAATTCCACATGATTCAGTATCAGGAATTTATGTTAGACCAGTTAACTAAAAAACTGTCCTCGCCTGAACCATTAGACAAAAAATCTCTTCAGGAAATGGTACATAACATTCAGCAGGTCAGTAATCATTCCTTAAAATGCAGCTATGATGCACTGGAGGCTTCCTTTAGATCAGCTATGACTGGTACAGTGATCAGAAGGCATGCATGGTTAAAAGAGCAGTCCTTACCAGACCATGTTAAATCAAAGCTTCTAGATGCTCCCATGGATAAGCTCAATTTGTTTGGCTCCCCTGCACAGCAGGTGCTGAAGAAGGTGGAAGAGAAAGCAAAATCTGTACAGACAGTCAAGGATTTCTTACAGGTCCAGCCTCCAAGGTTTAGTAGGAACTGGCCTTCCAAGAATTGGTCCTTTCCAGACACCAGAACACAGAGAGGCAGGAATAGGCGTCCAACAGGCAGGGGGCAATCCAGAGGTGCCTACAGGGGGCGTCAGTGGCAGCCCAACAACCAGCGAAGTACTGCCACAGATCCAGCCACTACCACTTCCACAGGACAATCACAGTGACTTGGCTCTGAGACCGCCTACCAGGGAACAACTAGAAGCACCCTTGGGCGGAAAACTAGCCTTATTTTCAGAAAACTGGCATCACATCACAGGAGACAAATGGATTTTACAGACAATAGACCAAGGTTACAGGTTTCGCTTCCATACTCTGCCAAGGAAGAGAGGAATGCCAAACCTACCTCCAAATCAAAAGAAAAAAACTCTAGAACAAATAGACCACTTGATAAGGATGAGAGCTATAGAAAAGGTACCGTCTATGGAACAAGGGCAAGGATTTTACTCCAGACTTTTCCTGGTGCCAAGAAAAGAAAACCAATGGAGACCTATTCTCGACCTGTCCGCTCTAAACACATATCTCATTGTTCCAAAATTCAAGATACTGACCCTACAGCAGCGCCTTCCCATGCTGAGCAAGGAGTCTTGGCTGGTAACTCTAGATCTCAAGGAGGCATACCTGCACGTCCCCATTCGACCAAATTGCAGAAGATACCTCAGATTTCTTGCAAGATCAGAGCATTATCAATTCTCAGCATTGCCTTTTGGCTTATCTACTGCGCCCAGAGTATTCACGAAATGCCTGGCTTCAGTAATTGCTTATTGCAGGCTTTAGGGGATTCAAATTTACCCTTACCTGGACGACTGCCTATTACAAGCGGACAACAAAAACAAATTAGAAAAAGATTTGAAAAAGGTCATTCGTCTACTACAAGCCTTGGGGTACACAGTCAATATAAAAAAGTCAAGACTGATACCATCCCAGACAATAACTTTCTTGGGTGCAGAACTGGACACTTCAAATCAAATGGCATCCCTCACAGCAGAAAAACAGAGGCATCTTCCCCTCTATTTCATGGCATTAACAACGCAGAACCAGCTAACAGCAAGGAAAGTCCTGCAAGCCCTGGGTTACATGGCATCCTGCATAATATTGATTCCACATGCCAGACTACATATGAGGAAGTTGCAATGGTACCTAAGGAATTTATGGTCTCAGCACAAGCACAGCCTAGAAACCCAAATTCCAATAATTCCATGCCTGAAGCAAGAATTTCAATGGTGGGCCCAGGCCTGTCAATTGAACAAAGGATTGCCCTTCCACAGCCCTCAACCAAGCCAGACTATCACCACGGACGCCTCAGACCTCGGTTGGGGGGCACACATGCTGGACAAGTGCATACAAGGCCTATGGACTCAAGAGCAGCTGAACCTACACATAAATCAAAAGGAGATGCTGGCAGTAAAACTGGCAATCCAGACATTCAGACTGTTTCTTCAACAGGGCCAATTGCTGATAAGGACGGACAACACCACAGTTATGTGGTACAGCAACAAACAGGGAGGCACACATTCATACCCTCTATGCCGGATGGCAATGGACCTCTGGAATGTGGCCCTGAGCTACAACATTCAGCTACAGGCAATAGTTGTACCAGGAAAAGAAAATATACTAGCAGACATCCTAAGCAGAACTACCACGGATGCCCACGAATGGATGCTGCATCCAGACATCTTCAAATCCATTGCAAGGAAATGGGGGCTACCAGAAATAGACTTATTCGCATCCCCACACAACCACCAATTGAAAAAATTCTGCACAAGGGCATACCACCCACTTGCTTGGAAGGTGGACTCCCTCTCTTTCAGTTGGAAAAACCTGACAGCATATGCATTCCCACCTCTTCCTTTGATACACAAGGTGCTACTGAAGATCAAAGAAGACCAGCCAAGGATCATCCTGATAGCTCCAGACTGGCCGAGGCAGCATTGGTACCCATTACTGAGGAGTATGTCTCGGGAACAAATCTGGCCTCTACCCCTAGTTCCCTTACTGCTAACACAGAACAACTTCAAAGCCCTGCATCCAAACCTAAAAACGCTGCAGCTAGCTGCCTGGAACATTGCATAAGACACAATAACCCAGATTTATCTCAAAGGGTTAAGGACATTATCTTGGAGGCTTGCAGACCCTCAACAAGGAAAACTTATTCAGCAAAATGGAAAAGATATCTCATTTGGAGTGCAGCAAAAGGAGAAAATGTGTCACTGGTAAACATAGCTAACATCCTGGAATACTTGGCAGAACTTTTCCACAATGGCCTGTCCTATTCTTCCATTAAGATTCATGCATCAGCCATTTCGGCAGAATACAACATGGATCCTCCAGTCTTCTCACATCCTCTACTCAGGCAGTTTCTGAGAGGAATTAAAAATGTAAAACCACCAAGGAAGCCACCATTGCCAGCTTGGGACTTGAACTTTGTACTAGAAAAATTGACACTGCCTCCTTTTGAACCAGCAGCAACAGCAGAATTACAGTATTTATCATGGAAAACTGCTTTCCTGCTTGCAATCACTTCAGCAAGGAGGGTTTCTGAATTACAGGCATTAATGGCAGTACAACCCTTCCTTATCTTCCATCAAGATAGAGTGTCCTTGAGAACTAATCCTACTTTTATGCCAAAGGTGGTCTCCAGGGTATCTTTAAACCAAGCTATCCACCTGCCTACATTCTTCCCCAACCCACAGAACAGGGGAGAAAGGCTATTACATACCTTGGATGTACATAGACAATTGCGCTACTACCTGGACAGAACCAAGAACAATAGAAAAACTGACCAGTTATTGGTAGCATATGCAACAGGAATGGAAGGAAAAGCAATTTCAAAACAGACAATCTCTAAGTGGATAGGAAATTGCATTAGATTTTGTTACTCTTACCATGGGAAGACAGCTCCAAGAAACATCAGCCCTCATTCCACAAGGGCTACAGCCACTACTACAGCTTTTCTACGAGGAGTGGCAACCAAAGACATTTTAGAGGCTGCTACTTGGAGCTCCGTGCATACATTTGCCAAGCATTATAATCTACCCTTATACTCCAGATCCCGAGCAGGTTTTGCCACTGCTGTTTTGCAAGGGATCTTAACTACACCATAATCTTATTACTACCTCCTCTCCCAGTTTGGCTATGGTATTCTACCCATTTGTTAGGACTGCAGATGCATCCATGAAGGACATAGTACAGTTTTGTACCTACCATAAATGTAGATGTCCGAAGGGTATGCATCTGCAGTCAGGATTACCCTCCTCCTTCCCTCTGTGGTACTCCTAGGGTATTTGCCCATCTTCTAGCTAGCTGGGGGAATCTATTATGGTGTATTTGTTTGTATATATGTACATACATGTTTATTTCTTAGTTGCTGTCTGTTATTTGGAAACTTTACTTTTATCCAAATTTAGCCTTCCTAGAGGGCACCTGGCATCTGGGGCAAGAAACACTGAGGAAAATGGCGTCAGCTGATGCCTTTATACCCGAAGAACTGCAGCTATGACGTCGGGTGAAGTGCGACATCAGCCGAGGCCAGACCCAGACTTTGGAATCCGGCCGACTGAAGGGCTGCCTGAGGACAGGACAACCCATTTGTTAGGATTGCAGATGCATACCCTTCGGACATCTACATTTATGGTAGGTACAAAACTGTACTTTCTCAAAACAAGGGTCTGCCTTTCTGCCCACCGCCTGCCAGCCAGACTCACCACAGATGCCTCAGATGTTACATGGGGGCTCATCTGGAAGGCAGGGGCATACAGGGGACTTGGAGCAACCAGCAGATTCATCTGCACATAAACTTAAAAGAATTGATGGCAGTGCAGCAGGCCTTGCTGGCTTTCAAGGACCTACTCTACCCTGGGACTCTGCTGATCAGTACAGACAATATCACGGTCATGTGGTACATCAACAAGCAAGGGGGGACTCACTCTGCAGCCTTTCTGAGAGGTATGCCTACTAAGGACATTCTAGAAGCAGCTACTTGGTCTTCTGTCCATACTTTCACAAAGCATTGCAATCTACCTTTGTTTTCTGAATCTAGGGCTGGTTTTGCCTCTGCAGTTTTGCAGGGCCTTCTTACCAAGCCTTAATCTGTGATCCTTCCTCCCCTCTTTATCTTTTTCCTGGGCTTTGGGAATCAACCCATATGTGAGGACTGCAACAGTGAAACACGAAGAACATAGTACAGTTGTGTTCACTTACCATAAATGTGGATGTTCGAGTGTATTCACTGTTGCAGTCCTGGTTTCCCACCCTCCATTCCCCTTTTTTTCCTAAGGCGCAGACTGTATACTTTTTTATTTTTTGTATGCCATGTGTCCAGGGTGATACTTTCCTGGGTTAGCCTTCTTTTGGGGGCTCTTGACAGTTAAGGCAAGAAAAACTGAGGAAATGGCGTCAGCTGCCTCCCTTTATACCTGACGTTCTGACATGAGTTTTACAACCGGTGGTAGCCGACGTCATATACCAAGGACTCTGGTATTCGGGCTGACTGAGGGCTACTGGGAGCTGGATAACCCATATGTGAGGACTGCAACAGTGAATACACTTGAACATCTACATTTATGGTAAGTGTATACAACTGTACTTTTTGAAGTATTGTGGAAGAGAGTGCCTCTTGGCAACATTTTTTCTTAAGAGTAGTGAATGCACACAAGACACACACGCACACAACTGAAGCAGAGAAAACTGACTCCGTTATTTCACTGCCGAAGCAAACTAAAGTATTTCTTTTGGTGTGCAAGTAATGTTACGTTTATTTCAAGTGTTTGATGTTTCTGGTAGTGGTAGGCAATTTGACAACTATATAATTTTGTGCAAGCATACATTACCACGAACTAATGACATTGTCTGACTCTGGTTGTATAAAAATGTGTCATCATCAATCCCTTTTTTCCCATTTTTATGCGTTTGGGGTTTCGCACCAAGAGCCATGGTTTACACTTCTGATGTAAAAGGTGGTTTAGTTTAAAAAAAATTGGAGAATCAGCCATAATCTTAAAAAAAATGGAAGATTAAATTAAACACAAAATTTTGAACTGTAAATGTTTTATAGTGAGTTGTATGTTCAGCTGAAAATTCTTCAGCAACATGGCTTCACAAATGTTTAAAACAGTGCCCTAAATAAATAGACATGAGATTTTCAGAGATTTTCCATTATCATTTTCTATTACACTATAGCAGTAAGTCGATTTTTAACAGTGTAGCACATTGCTTCAGAGCAAGTCTTAGAAGAGTCACTTGCATGTCATGCAGAAGAATCAGCATTTAACTATGACACACTAATAACCTAAACTTTAATTTTACAATCACTAGTGTGTGTGATTCCAAGATTTTAACGTTCATCAATATTTTGGTATTTTGGGAATGTGCAAGGCTCAGTAGTGGGGGGATTGCACTGAAAAATGCTTTTTATCAGATTTATGACATTTTAAAGTCCATTCTGTTCAATTACTGCGCCGTTTTTATGATCACACTTGAATATCAGTTACAAAACAAGTTGTTCTCTAGTGAAAGAGCCCTCATTCGGATGTTATCTTTTCTGCAAAATGCAAGAAGTGCTGATGACTGAAGCGCAATTTTTTTCAACCTCTCTGAAGTCTTTGAATTTGTTAATCATAACCTGCTTCTTGAACACCTAAGAAATACTGAATACTCAAATGATTCTTTGCTTGGTTTTACAATTTTCTGCACAGCTCATGACAGTCAGGGTTAAGTTTGCCCTTCTGTTTAAACCCTTTTTGGCACAGGTGTCCCCCAGGATCCCAAAGAATCTCACAGCAAATATCAATTACTTTTGGTATAGTTTTATAAGAAGACATTTTGATGATAACTTGCATATTTTCTTACTGTACTCTTTCATTTAAAGTACTTGGAATGAATTTGTAACTGAAGTAAAACTGGCGTTTTTTTTTTTTTTTTTCCAAATTAGGTGCTTGATATTTTGTACTGTTCCCAAGATGAAGCATGCATTATCTGACTAGGAGAGCCAATGTCCTTTATTCTGACTCTTGAAAAACGTCAACCTTGTGAAAACATGAGAACGTGGTTAAACTCCTCACTCATATTTGTGTGTCCCATTAACCAGATGTGTGGTATAATAAGGAAATTAAGTAAATGTTTATGCAAGATTACTTATATAGTCATCATATTGATCACTGCTGCAGCAGCTTTAGCTCTTTGGGTTATATCCTGCCAAGGATATAACAGTTGACCAGCTTCCAAAGCTTCAGGGCACCTTCCATGCACCCAAACTGTCAGGCAACTCAAAGTGAGCTGACTAAAAGACAAGTTTTGGCACCAGCAGCCATGTCCTTTAGAACTTTACTGACACTGAAGAGTATGCTCCTCCTCTAAGGCTTTCCGGGATCAACACTCGGATTGGTGCTGTTTCTTTGCTGGCAGATATGTTCCCTTTGGGGAAAAAAACTTCCATTTTCTAAATACTGTTTTTTATCACTGTCCACTTCAGAAAAGTTATTTTAAAGCTAGATATTTTGTGTTTTAACAGACTGTCACAAAACTGTATTGTACTTTGAAATGGGAGCGCTTTTTTCCCCTTTCAGTTTAAAAGTTAAAAGTTGTGTAAAGTAACTGAAAGCCATTTTTATGTAGAGAACTTGTGTTTATTTTACTTTTTGGAGGCTAGCAATGTGTTTTAAAGTACTTTTTCCTGTGTTTTCCTCTGAAAAATACAGCTTTTAAAGACTTGTAGTTTTACTGGCATTTGCTGCTAGTCTTCCCTAGGAAAGGCCCATCATTTTCAGTTTCACCATGGAACAAACTACCAGTCCCATGGTCGGATCTTCTTCAAGCCACAAAAAGAAAACATTAAGCAAACAGCCTTTCCCACCAAAGCAGGCTAACAGTTTCCTTAGCCGTAGGTTGATGACTCTGCCGTGGCCATTTGTTGTAACTCAGACCACTCATGTTTTTTCCCAGATCCCTGTGTGCAGCCGTGTCTTCTGTGGTTGTTGAGACACCCTCAGTGGCCATGGGAGAGCCAATCGCGTCGGTCCTGGGAAAAGGAACAGGGAAGGTTTACCTGTTGTGTAAAAATGCTATGCCCATACCTGCAGAAGCTGTTGTTGCCATTAGTAGCAAGACTGGCCTTATTTTCCCTGTCAAAACGAAACAGAAAACTAAGCATGTGTCTACTCCTCCTCAAATTTCCTTAGACAAGGAATAGTTTACTGGGTCTGGCTCATGGTTTAATTCAGGCTGTTGATCCTTTTTGTAAAGTAGTTTACAGAACAGATACAAGATTCTGAATCTGAACAGGAAGGTGAAGGGACAGATGTAGGGTTTTCTCCTCAGATTTCTGATTCAGACTCCAAGAAGAGCTCAGTTTCTGATTCTGCTTGTGAAGGTTTCTCTTTCTCTGAGACTGTTGCCAAAATGTGCCAGTGTTTTCAATGAGAGAACACTGAGGTTTCTCAGTCCCTCCGAAAACGCTAGGAGTTGTTACTGAAGGAATTTCCGAACCTATACCCATTCCTTCTGTTCTGTCTGTTTTAGAGGATGGGTGTGTTACTGTCTGCAGTTTTCCTGATAGACAGCTGTCCCCTAAAAGGCAGGATGTATAACATTCCTCAGTCTTTTAAGTTTTTATACAGTATTCCCAAACCTACATAGATTCTTTATTAAAACCACTTATTGCTAATGAGAAGCAAATCTGTAAGGATTCTTGGAGCTTTTTGAGAAACATTAACAACATTCCATTTAATTCTGAGTTCATTTTCCTTACAGTAGATGTAAAAGACCTATATACAGTTATACCCCACGACATAGGTCTAGAGTGGATTAGGGAATTCATGTTTGACAGGAAAGTAGATAACAACACCATCTGCATAGTAGAGAACCTCCTTGAGTTAATTCTTAAATGCAACTTCTTTAAATTTGATGGTCGAATGTATTTACAAACATCTGGTGTAGCAATGGGCTCCCCTTGTGGAGGGGCCTATGCTAACTGCATAATGGCCCACTGGGAGAACTCTCTCCTATTTCATGATCCAACTTTTAAAAGGCATGTCGCCTGGTACACAAGGTACCTGGACGACATGTTCTTTTTGTGGAAAGGACCCCATGATGACATTCCACCCTTTATCGCCACTATGTCTGATATGACAAACTTCTTGGAATTTACCTTTGAAAGTAACCCGTTAAGTATTAACTTCTTAGACATATGTTTACACAAGGATGAACAAAATTTAAGATTTAAAAGCACCATTTACCGGAAACCTACACACTCTAATGGCTTTTTACATTTTTCCAGTAGCCACCCGTACCACCAGAAGAAAGCTGTAGTAAAAGGGCAAATGGTACGGGCAGCTAGGATGGTAACTGAAGAAAAAGATTTCCTAGATGAATGTGTTAAGCTTTCCAATATGTTTCACAACAGAGGTTATCCCTGTAAGATGGTAGGGGAGATAATGCAAGAAGTAGTACAGAAACGGAATATAGGGCACTTTAGTCCTATATTAAATACAGAAGTACAACTTCTTTTTGCAAATAGCCAACTTGAGGGCGAACATTTCGTTCACGCAACTCAACGTGAACTACAGTGTAACCTAAAGTTTTTGTGTACTTTTTCTATAGACCACAAATTCATTCGTGACATTTTATGTAAGAATTGGGTTATACTCTCAAGGGATAAAAATCTTAATGATAAATTTGGGGGCCCCCCATCTATTACATTCAGAAGAGGGGTCAACTTGAAAAATTTGCTAGAAACTGGTAAACCCACAATACGTACACATAATTTTGGCATGACAAAATGTGGGTTTTGTAACCAATGTAAGTTCATAAAAGAAGGGTATTCTGTGAACATTAATAACATTGAGTACAAAATTAGGGGCAAATTCAACTGTAACACCAAAGCGATAGTGTATGTGGCAACCTGCTCAGATTGTTACGCTTTTTATATAGGAAAATCTGAGCGTAAGCTAAAACAACGTATATACGAACATTGTTACGCTATTAACAAGAAAAATGAGACAAATGCATTAGCTTGTCACATTATGGAACATCCAACACACAAATTTAAATTTACAGTGTTAAAGCAGGTAGATCACACTCCATACATCGGCCCCTGGCAAATCCAGTTAGAGATGGAGGAATTATTTTGGCAAATTAGAACTGCAGCTGGTGATATACCAGGGTTAAATGAACAAATTTCTATTTCTTGCGTTTTGAAAAAATTGGCCTTGAAAAGATAGGTTATCTTTAACTTATGAATTAATTTTATAAGAATGTACTTAATGCACTTCTGTTGTTGTTGTGGACATTGTGTTGAGAACGAAACAATACTAACTATTTTGCCATTGATTTACATTAGATTTATTTGATGTTTTTAAACATACATACATTTACTAGTATGTGAAGTTTTTACGAATTAAGTCTAACTTAGTTTAATTTCTATTTAATAGGTTTGTGTATTTAATACACCTATTTCTAAACAAAATTCATTGGGCACTTAAACAGCATTTAAGCAACTGCCTTTAGAAATGTATTTACAAAGGTTTGATAATAGTGCTTAGATGCACTGAGTAAATAATGTTATTAGGTGGAAAAGTCTTGGTAACGTTTGTTACCTTTTAGATATGTTCCTTTTAAAATTTGATACTTCTTGATGGTATATTTTTATGTTCTAATTGCTTAATAGCATCATTAATTAATTAATGATTGGAGTTTTTAATGTGAGTTGCTGCCTGGAAGTCTGTTTGAATTCACTCATTTGTTTGTTACTTCTGAAGAAGGAGGGGCACAGGTCCTTCCGAAAGCGCTTAAGTTTATTAAATTGTATTTTCAAACCTATTGGGAGTTTGCACTTGTTCTACAGCGTTTTGCTCACAGTTTTATTCGACTTATTTGTGGTTCTCCAGTTTGTTCAAAGTCCCTTTAGTGTAACAGTATTCCCAAACCTGACCTAATAGGTTCATAGGTTCATACTAGGCTATCTGCAAAACTTAAACTAGCAAGTGCAGTAAACAGTTTTAGCTTATAAACACAGTAAAAACAGTGCAAACTTTGATAAAACAATCCGAAACAGTAGTCGAAAGGCAGTAGCTTTAGTTGATCCCACTGCCACTAAACACTTAATTCCAATCCCACTCTTTCTGATAAGGATGGGAAAAAATGTATACTTTTGCAACTCTGATTTTTAAAATTTTGAATTGTCAGGCTCGTAATTGTGAAAGTATGAGGAATGTTTTATATGCAGTTTTCTTCTTGTGTAGAAAAATCTACTTTAAATAATTTAGTTTCTTCTATTGCACACATCACTACTGATTGTTTACAGTGTGTGTATAACTCTGTTGATGCATCTTCCAGGACTATGGCCACTGGTGCTCTTTTGAGGAGGTTTCTATGACTGCATTCTCAGAACCAACCAGATGATGTTAAAAATGAGACTTTAAATTCCCCAATAGATAGTTTAGTTTTTGGCTCCTCTACTGCAGAGGTGATCAGAAAATTTGATGAAAAAGGTAAATTGTTCCAGAAAATCTCTACGTTTTTTTGGGTCTATATTAGATCAGCGAACGCTTAAAAAAGCAAACGCTTATTGATCGAACTTATTTAAGAGAATGTTTAAAATATTGAAGCAACAGAAACCCAATTTTTTTCCTAGGGAAAGAATTTCGTTGTCCATTTCTGTTGCTTCGGTATTTTCAGTGCTGTGGTGGAAAGTTACAGGTCGGATTCAGGTAAGTGTGTGATTGTGTGGATGTGAGTGTTAGGGTGGGTTAGGTGAGTTAGGGTTAGGGCGCGGGTTAGGTATGTGTGCGATTGTGTGGACGTGAGGGTTAGGGCGGGTTAGGTGAGTTAGGGTTAGGGAGAGGGTGAGGTGAGTGTGCGATAGTGGCTGACAGGGTTAGGGTTTGGGTTAAGCTAAGTGGATAGTTAGTGGTGTGTGTATAGTTTAGTGTAGGGTTAGGTGTCAGATTTTAGGTATATGTGTGTGGATTGCTGTTTGGTGTGCTTGTGTTGTGTGTATGTGTTTTGGATCAGCGATTATTTTCCCTAGGAAAAAAATCGCTGATCTGACAGTTCGAGATTGTAAGCTTTCGCTTACATAAGTTCAATCAATCAGCATACGCTTTTTAAGCTTTCACTGATCTAATATAGACACAATTTTTCAGCTCTCCTTTTCCAAAATTTCTAAGGGATTCTCTAACTCCTCGTCCAATTTTTAGCAAATTGCAGAATAAACAGTCTCAACAGAATAAGGTAAACAGACATTTAAGAAGAAACGGCAAGGGGTTCCACAAAAAAAAAAAAAAAAAAAAAAAAGACTCAGTCCTCCCAAAACCACAAATCTGAATGACTCTTCAAAAGACCTTGTGACGCCCTCCCACCCTGCCCCCCTTTTTTCCCAGAAAGTCTACCTCAATTTTTTATTTGGCAACAGACAGTTTCAGACAAATAGGTTCTGTGTAGATGACAGTGGAAGGAAATTTCTCCTTTCCAGGAAGGTAATTCCTCATATTCTAGATCAGACCATTTTGTTTCTATTGGTTCTCTATCACATGCTGTCCCAATTAGTAATAGAACCAATTCATTCTTCCCAGGTAGGGAAGGATTTTTATTCAAGGATGTCCTCAGTGCCAAAGAAAGAAACTGCTTGGAGACCAGTTGTGGATCTTTTTTTCCTAAACCTGTTTGTGGTAGTGCCCAGATTCAGAATGATGTCAGTTCATAACCTGTTACCTCTTATTCCTCTTTCAAGTTTCCTGGTAACAGTAGATTTAAAGAGGCTTATTACATTCCTAATCATCCAGAACTCATACATTTCTTAAGGTTTGTGTGTCTGGATCACATTATCAGTTCTCTGCCTTACCCTTTGGACTACCCTCTACACCAGGAGTGCTCACAAAGTCTCTAGCTCGATTTGTAGGTCAATCCAGGCTTCAGGATAAGCCATCTTAAGTGTCAGGAATCTCTCTCTTTGGTGAAAGATCTGTTACACAAGCTGTGGTTCCAAGAGAACATTCAAAAGTCTTTCTTGACTCCTTCACATAGGCTTGTGTTCCTGGGATGTCAGCTGGACACCTCAGTTTAAAGAGATTTTCTTCCACAGGAAAAAAACAGATCTATATCTAGATGTATTTCTAAGGTTTTCCACTCAAATGTTGGTCATTGCAAGGAAAAACCTCAGGATTTTGGGTGTCATGGCCTCTTTGATTCTCTTGCTACCTCTGGCAAAACGTAACATGAGAAATATACAGTGGTATCTGAAGTCTCTTTGGTCTAGACTCCAACACTCTTTGTTATTTTCAAACCTCAGTGCTGGGGTCTCTCTGAAGAGAAACCATTTTGTGGAGACAACAGATTTTCTTAAATCCAGGTGTCCCCTTCTCCCTCCCAGTTCCAAAGCAGTCAGTCACTCTTTGCTTTAGGAACAGTTTCAGGAGGAATAAAAGTGCAGGATGTGTGGGACAACAAGGATAAATGCTAGCATATAAATATCATAGAGATCTTCTTTCAGCTCCTCCTGTTAGGGGTCGCCACAGTGGATCATCTGTTTCCATTTCTTCCTCTCCTCTGCATCTTTCTCTGTCACACCAACCACCTGCATGTCCTCTCTCACCACATCCATAAACCTTATCTTAGGCCTTCCTCTTTTCCTGTTATCTGGCAGCTTCATCCTTAGCATCTTTTTCCCAATATACTCTGCATCC
This sequence comes from Protopterus annectens, assembly GCF_019279795.1. Taxonomy (NCBI): domain Eukaryota; kingdom Metazoa; phylum Chordata; order Ceratodontiformes; family Protopteridae; genus Protopterus; species Protopterus annectens. Next base: position 862,341,187 of record NC_056744.1, read on the forward strand.
CTCCTCAGCACATGCCCAAACCAACGTAATCTTGCCTCTCTGGCTTTGTCTCCCAACCTTCCAACCTGGGCTGACCCTCTAATATACTTATTCCTAATCCTGTCCACCCTCGTCACACCCGGTGCAAATCTTAAAATCTTAACATCTTTAACTCTGCCACGTCCAGGTCTGACTCCTGCCTTTTTGTCAATGCCACTGTCTCCAACCCATATAACATAGCTGGTCTCACTACCCTCTTGTAGACCTTCCCTTTCACTCTTACAGGTACTCATCTGTCACAAATCACTCCTGATACTCTTCTCCACCCACTCCATCCTGCCTGTACTCTTCTTTACCTGTCTTCCACACTCACCATTACTCTGAACTGTTCATCCCAAGTATTTAAACTCATCCACCTTTGCCACCTCTACTCCCTGCATCCTCACCATTCCTGTATCTGTATCCTCCCTCTCATTCACACACATATATTCTATCTTAGTCCTGTTGACCTTCATTCCTCTTCTCTCTAGAGCATATCTCCACTTCTCCAGGGTCTCCTCCACCTGTTCCCTACTCTCACTACAGATCACAATGTCATCTGCAAACATCATAGTCCACGGGGACTCCTGTCTGATCTCATCTGTCAACCTGTCCATCACCATTGCAAATAAGAAAGGGTTCAGAGCTGATCCTTGATGTAATCCCACCTCCACCTTAAACGCATCCGTCACTCCCACCGCAGACCTCACCGTTGTCACACTACCCTCATACATATCCTGTACCACTCTTACATACTTCTCTGACACTCCCGACTTCCTCATACAATACCACAACTCCTCTCTAGGCACCCTGTCGTATGCTTTCTCTAAGTCCACAAAGACGCAATGCAACTCCTTCTGACCTTCTCTGTACTTTTCCATCAACACTCTCAGAGCAAACATCGCATCTGTAGTGCTCTTTCCTAGTATGAAACCATAATGCTGATCACTAATCATCACCTCCCTTCTTAACCTAGCTTCCACTACTTTTTCCCATAACTTCATGCTGTGGCTGATCAATTTAATCCCTCTGTAGTTACTACAGCTCTGCACATCACCCTTATTCTTAAAAATCGGTACCAAACACTTTTTCTCCATTCCACAGGCATCCTCTCACTCTCCAAGATTTAATTAAACAATCTAGTTAAAAACTCCACTGCCATTTCACCTAAACACCTCCATGCTTCCACAGGTATGTCATCTGGACAAACAGCCTTCCAATTCTTCATCCTCTTCATAGCTGTCCTTACTTCCTCCTTGCTAAGATTACCACTGCACTTCATGATTCACTATCCGGACATCATCCAGCCTTCTCTCCCTCTCATTCTCTTCATTCATCAGCCCCTCAAAGTACTCTTTCCATCTGCTCAACACACACTCCTCGCTTGTGAGTACATTTCCCTCATTATCCTTTATCAGCCTTACCTACTGCATATCTTTACTAGCTTGGTCCCTCTGTCTAGCTAATCGGTACAGGTCCTTTTCTCCCTCCTTAGTGTCCAACCTTTCATACAACTCTTCATATGCCTTATCCTTAGCCTTCACCACCTCTCTCTGTGCCATACTCCTGTCTAATTTCTTCATCTCTCTGACAATCCCACTTCTTCTTCGCCAAGCTCTTTCTCTGTATACTCTCCTGTACTTCTTCATTCCACCACCAGGTCTCCTTGTCCTCCTTCCTCTTTCCAGATGTCACACCAAGCACCTTTCTAGCCATCTCCCTTACTAGCTCTGCTGTAATTACCCAGCTATTTGTAACTCTTCACTGCCACTCAGTGCCTGTTTTAATTCTTCCCTGAGCTCCACCTCACAATTACCCTTTGTCAGTTTCCACCATTTGATCCTTGGTGCTGCCCTCACACTCTTCCTCTTCTTGATCACCAATGTCATCCTACAAACCACCATCCTATGCTGCCTAACTACATTTTCCTCTGCCACCATTTTACAGTCTCCAATCTCCCGGCCCTTCTACATAAGATATAATCCACTTGTGTGCATTTTCCTCCACTCTTGTATGTCACCTTATGCTCCTCCCTCTTGTTAAGATACGTATTAACCACAACCATGTCCATCCTTTTCGCAAAATCCACTACCATCTGACCTTCTGCATTCCTTTACTTAACACCATACCTACCCATCACTTCCTCATCCCCTCTTTTCCCTTCACCAACATGCCCATTGAAATCTGCTCCAATCACTACTTTCTCACCCATGGGTACAGTCATCACCACTTCATCTAAGTCACTCCAACATTTTTCTTTCTCATTCATCATTACACCATCAATTTCCAGCTTCATAAACATCAGTCTATCCGACACTCTTTTCACCTCCAAAACACTCTTAGCATACTGTTCCTTCAGGATAACCCCTACGCCATTTCTCCTCCCATCCACACCATAATAAAACAATTTAGACCCGCCTCCGATACATCTAACATTGCTGCCCTTCCATCTGGTCTCTTGCACACAGAATATTCCAACCTTCCTTATGTCCATTGGTTGGGATGGTGGCCTAATGGTTAAGGTGTTTGCCTTACAAACACAAGATGCAGGGTTTGAGTCTCACAAGGGATAATTGGCTAGGCTTAAAATGGCTCGCAAGGGCAGTTAGCTTAGTACTAATCTATGAACCTATGAACCTATGAACCATCATGTCAGCTAGCGCTCTCTCCCTATACCAGTCATACTGCCAACATTCAAAGTTCCGACCCTCACTACCACAGTCCTAGAGATGCTTGTGCTAATTAAGGTACTCAACTCCCTGAATCATCTTTGGTTCTTGGGACCTCTTCTAGTTGTTAGACAGTACCACAGTCATGTAGTACATCAACAAGGGAACCAGTTTGTACTCCCTTTGCAGACCAGCTATATTAGCTTGGTGTACAATATCACAGGACAATATCATTCTGTAGTCATTTTTCATTGTGTCACATCAAAATTCTGTGGCAGACAAGCTGAGCAGTACCAGAGCAGACCCTCATGAATGGAAACTGGATCATGGGGTCTTCAAGATTTGGTCCATCTGTGAGGAGTTGCTCAAGTAGACCTTTTTGCCCCCTCCCTGAGCAATCAACTGGCAACATTCTGTTTGAGGACTCTATGTAAGAAGACCTGAAAAATAGATACCTTTTCTGTTCTGTGGGCAAGAATGTTCTGTATGGTTTTCCACCTTTTCTGATAATATCCAGGGTATTTCTGAAGATTCAGATGGAATCCCTTAAGGTCATTGTGATAACTCCCTTCTGTACAAGGCAAATGTGGTTTGCCCTTCTTTTGGAAATGGTCAGAGGCAGTTACCACAAGTTCCTCACAGATTGGATCTACTTGCACAAGAAAAGAGTGTTTGATACACCCCAGCATCAATGAACAACAGTTGACTACTTGGATAATTCCTTTTAGGCACCTGTTTATTGAGAATGTTTAACAGTTACTAATGAAGGCAAGAAAGCCTGCTATGAAAATTTTTTTCTGGTTGATGCCAACAACATAACTAGCACCCATTCTGGTTGTACAATATTTGTTTGAGTTACTATGCTATGGCCTTTCTTATTCCTCTATCAAGATTCATTTATTGTCCATTTTAGCCTGTTTTCCCATGGATCCTACTCTTTCAGTGTATTCCGATGTCAGAATGTTTTTGAAAGAGTTTTTGCACAAGAGGCCTCCAAGTAAATCGGTGGCTCCTCCTTGGGATCTTAATTTTGTGTTAGAGAAGCTAACACTTGCTCCATTTGAATCAGCTAACCTGACTGACTTGAGGTTCTTAACATAGAAAGCAGTTTTACTGACTGCTCTGACATTTGCATGCAAGAAGTGTATCTGAGTTGCAAGCTCTTATGGTGAGTCAACTCTGTCTCATTTTCTGGAGAGACAGAGTTTCTTTGAGAACTAATCATTTTATGCCTAAAGTGGCATCCAAGTTTACTTTTAGCCAAACTGTTGATCTCACTGTTCCCTTTCCTGAATCTAAAAGTGAGGGAGAAAGGATTCTCCATACCTTGGATGTCCACAGACAACTCAGGTACTATCTTGACAGAACTAAATATTTCAGTTCTTTGGATCAATTGTTAATTTCTTGTGAAAGTAAGAAGGGACAGCCTGCAGGGACAGTCTGCAGCAAAACAGACTATTTTCAAATGATTGTCTAAGGCTAATACCTTTAATTATACTCACCATAACAAAAGTATTCCAGGCAAAGTCAAGGCCTACTCTACCAGGGTCTTGGCTTCATCTATGGCTTTTTGGAAAGGGTTGGATTCTAGAAGTATTCTAGAAGCAGTAGCTTGGTCCTCCATACATTCTTTTACAAAACACTAAGCTTGATTCCTTCTGTAGGTCCAGACCAAGTGTGACAAATGGGGATACTGCCAGCACAGCTCTCTGCAGTTTTGTGAATGGTTATGTGAATGTGTCATTTGTGAATATCAACATGATCTATGTAAGTTGCTTGTGTTACAACTGTATTAGAACTGTATGCCATGTGTATATCAAACTGGCTTGTGCAGACATGTATGTTAAAAAGGTATTTTATAATGTGCTTGTGCTTGAAATGTAACCACAGTGGCCCCTACTGGAATAGAACAGAAATGTACAATCACTATTGTAACTGTTTAAGTATATATAGTTTAACAGTAGAAACTGGAATACAGGAAGTTAACTTCAGAAAAATAGCTGAAATTAAATTACTTTATGGCTACGCAATAAAATATGGTATCCTTCGGTTTGCAATGAGATAGACAGAGTCTTTGCTAACTAGTTTTCTGTATTGTCCTTAGGGTGGAATAATTACTAGTCCTTAAATGTGGAGGAATGTAATTGTTTTATGACTTCCAGCATCTGCCAAAGATCTGAGGTCCATGTATTTTCACAGGTAGATGCTAAATACTGCCAGATTCCAGCAGTGGGGGTTTCACCTGGCATAGAGTCAGATGACAGGAAATGATGTAATTCTGCAAGCTATCCAAGCAATAAGATTTGAGATATTAATTTAAAAAGTCTCTTAGAGAGGTGTAACATTCTGTATTCTGTCTTGGACGTGGCAAGAACTATTCACCACAACATCTGCCTTGCTCTGATGAAGTAAGTTTCTAGGGAATAGTATAATTCTCTT